>NC_137582.1:75068920-75368444 GCF_963210335.1 Falco punctatus | reverse complement strand
CTCTTCCCTGTCGTGTTCACGCTGCACAAATACAGATGCCTGGCAGGTAGCAGAAAGATTGTTGCTGTTAATTAAGTATCGTGAGCGTTGCACGATGCTTACTGTGGACTGGGGTGGAGTGAAGGATGCTGAATAAAAATTGTAAGAGCTCTTAAACTTTGCTTGTAACACAGTCTGATGTCCCCATCAGTGTTTGTAGTGTAGACAAGTAAGATACTCTGAATCTGACCCTGTTCCTCAAATTGCTGCTGAAATTTTGGAGGCTTCTGTTGTTTGTGCAGGAAGGATACATCTCTGACAAAAGCCTCTAATGTGACCCATGGTGATGGAGCCTCCTGAAGCTGTACTTTCCCATGACTAACTAGAGCAGCTCCCCAGGCATCCCCCAACACTGACAGAAATTCATCTGCAGCTGGGGCTGTCTGTTGTGACCATCACATGCTGGGTGTGACTCCTTCCCACACTCTAAACCAGCATTGCTGTTGGCCTCCTGTCTGCTAGGAACCATATTTGCCTATTTATCTCTGGGAGCTTCAGTACTGATTAATCTGTCGTCATATTCTGCTGTAAGTTAATATGTGACATTATAGTATTCAACCTCTCGTTGGCAGCTAGTTAGTGTTTGTGTGTAATTTTACCCATGTCTTAAAAAGCATGCTTTAAGAAGATACCGATCTACAGCTGTGGCACGGTAACTTAAGGGATACCTGTTCCTGGCTGTGGAGCAGAATGCATGAGCTTAAATGCTTGAAATGCAAGTAATTTCCTTCTGCAGCTATTCAGACTGTCATGACTGAACGTAGCAAGCTCACCTGTTCTGCTTTGTGTTGCTCCCACGTAGGATCACATCCATGACCAGTTACTGAGTGTCAGCTGATGAGTGATAGATGAGTGGCACTTCATAGCCAGTGGGTGATACAGTCTCCTTGCAGTTGTGTGAACAGACTTAGATGTGGTTGGATGATGCTTTTTGATTTCTCAGAAACATTCTTCCTATTCTTGGTTTTTAGTTTCAATTCAAAGATGATAAAAGGCAGGGTTAGAACTGTTTAGGCAACCTAACTTGATAGTTTCATGTTTTCCGATACTGGTTTTCCTCTGACAAAGGTAGTCTTAACTTTTGGATTTGCTAAACTTTTACAGAGCTTTGTTTGTTTACTTTGTTATTTGACTTGGCAAATGTGTCAACAGCACCTGTAGTGGATTACATATGTGTGTATATGTGTAAATACATATGACAGTTTCTTCTGTAGCCACTCCTTGACCTCAGACGTGCTGGGAGGAGATTGCTGACACACGATTTGGACCATGGGCTTTGCCTTGTCATCCCTGGGTGTTGTTTTAGGGTAATCTGCTGACTTCTAATCCTAATTGTCTGAAAAGCAATCTCACAGCACTGTGACCTTTTCTTGCCTGTTGTACCTCTCATTAAGAAGCAACTCTGTTCTTACTTTGAGCGGGTGTGTGAAGTTACTGTGGAGTTGGCAATAAAATGCAAGCAAGGCTTTACAAAAAAAGTGTATAGAAACTATCCTTTTTTACTGTGCTTTTATTACATTGGGCTGTGCACGGATGGATGGGCTTTTAGCTGGCTCGGGAGTAAAGGGCCCACCAATATATATCTAAACCTTTCTAAAGCAACTTGAATTCCCTTAGGAGCAATGCATTAAAGTGCCTATGAAAATGGAGTTTGCTTTTACCTTGTGACCTTTCTTCTTTCCCATCACTAGACAGGAAAGACCCAAGTCTCCAGTGAATATTATTATTAGTCAATAAAGTTAAAAGCGGCAGATCATATATATATTGAGAGATAAATAATAATGAAAGTAGCCAGAACTAGGGTTGCCTGCAGCTACTAATAAAACGTCACCTGCATTTTAGCTCTGTATGCCTCTGAGATCATACTTTAAAATACATCAAAATGTGATGCTCACAATGAGAACATGGGTAAGTTGACAGATACAGAAATGTATTTCTAAGTAATAGCCTTAAAATACACTGGACAAGTGTAAAAGATTGTGGATTGTTTCATGCCTATGTTCATATGCTGCTAATGCAATTCAGATACATATATTTTTATACTGGGGGATTATCGTATGTGAAGCTTAGCAGATTTAACAAAATCCTTTCTTGGCTGTGTTGATTTCAAAGATACTAATTCTTACTCACTTGAAACACTTAACTGGGTACTCAACTAAAATTTTAAACCATGGCTGGCAACTTTCTGAAGAAAATTATTGTGCTTTTACTATGTTAAATTTATTGCATGCTTTTGTTTGTAGAATCTGGATAAATCATGTAAGGTTTGTACACATATTTGCCCAAGTTTAAAAGGAAAGTAATTTGCACTGTTATTTCTGCTTTCTGAGAAAATTCTTAGAAACAAGCGTGTTACTGGGAATAGTCACAGAAGCATCTCAGCTGAAGTAGTTCTGGATTGGTACTTCTATTTTCTTGATAGTAATTGCAATTTTTTGGGTGGTGGGGATATTCACAGAAAAAAACCACCACTTTGGACCTGCGAATATGCCTAAAGCTCAGGGCAAGGTTGTCTTCACAAATCACATCTTCACAGATTCAGAATACTTTGGCTCAGCATGTCTTCTGCTGCAGACCTAATTTCAAGAGATTATTAGTCAAAACTTGTAAACTGTGCAGGCGACTCTTGCAGAAAGCCAACGATCTGTTATATGATCTTCAATACTCTGGGGAAAGCCAGAGAAAATGGTGTGTACTTGCATGGTTTTCATTGAGAACCATTTATTAGGGTAGACATCAAATGGGTAGGCTACAGTAGTAAACAAAATAAAATAGCTCATGTTTCAGGTTTATAGCTCATGTTGTGAGACTAGCTTTTGTGTCTGCAGCTTTGAGTACCGTGCTGCTTGTAACAGTCTCTCTTGCCCTCACATTTCTCATTCACGAGAAAGACATTGAACTGTATTTGTTCAAATATATTATTAATCTATGATGTGTAACCAACAAAGTATGGAGTTCATCTGTATTATTTTTAACCTAATGTTGTTCACTTAATATTTCTAAGGTCAGCAGTTTTGTGTAAGCACTGAGTACCTAATTTATGTACCTATTTGTAGCTTGTATATGCATATGGTGACTTTGTGACAAAAATGGTATTAGAGGGGATTCTGAGCCATAAATACCTTCTTTTATTCCTGATTTTTGGCAATGTGAAGTGCTACTGATCTGCAATCTTAGCCAATGATGATTTTAGTTTTGCAACTCAAGCCATATTTTAATACAGTTTACATGGTTAGTTTTCCCAGATTGAAACAGCTATTTCTATGTATTCCACTCATTTGCTGCCTTAATCCTTTGGGGCGGACTGAAGGTTGTCCTTATTTCTAACATACGTGTGGAAGATCAAATGTGATAAAAGGCTGAGATGGAGGTAGCCTTGTCCTGTTGTAACGTACAAGGAAGGTGTTGAGGAGGACATGTACACAGAACCCCTGACAGAATTTCTTCTCCATTATTCCGTTGGAGCATTAGGATGAGAACAGGTTTTTCTCTATTCCTTGAGGGCTTCTGGGATCCTCTGTGCTCCTACATCCCAGGAACATCCATCTTTGTGACACACAAAGATGTTACCAGCCACTTCTGTTGACTTGGGCTACAAGATGGCATCTCATTGTGAAAGTGATGAGTGATACTGCTCCAGCTCTTAATCTGAGTAAGACAGAAGCTTTTTCCCAAGTAACAAGTGATAGGACAATGGCTTCAAGTTGTGTCAGAGGAAATTTAGATTGGATATTATGAAACATTTATTCAATGAAAGGGTTATCAAGCTTTGGAATAGGCTGCCCAGGGAAGTGGTAAAATCACCATCCCTGGAGGTATTTAAAGGATGTGTAGATGTGGTGCTTGGGGACATGGTTTACTGGTGGATTTAGCAGCGCTGAGTTAATGGTTGGACTTGATTTTAAAGCTCTTTTCCAACCTAAATGATCCTATGATTCTAAGACCCATGGAAACTGTTTTCACAGGCTCTTTGTTCTTCTCCCATCCACTTATCCTGAATTTCTTTCCCCTCTTCAGAAGGTCTTCTGAGTTTTAAGACTAGATGGCGCCTTCTGTTGGGGTAAAGAAGAAAGAAATGGGTTTGCAAAGATACCTTGTCTTAGTCATAGGACCAGTGGAAAGGGTGAGGAAGAGTGTTATGTCCATGAGATTAGAAATGGAGAGTGAAAGTCTTTAGAATGTGTTTGGGTAGAAAATGTTTACCTTTGTATGTGGATTTTTTTCCATATCCCCAAGAGGAGATACTATTTTTAATGCATCTGAAAGATCTAGTGGTTAGTATTGTATTGTGTCCATCACCACTTCAGTAGGAATATGAACTTTCCAAAACTTGTGCATTTTCATTTCAACCACTTGGAACATTCAGGAGTGAAATAACCTAAAAGATTATATTCTAGGCACAGGTGGATTTTTATGGGTTTTTTTCCCCATTCAAAACTATCTCAGTCCCAGTACTTCTGATACCAGCTGAAATGGGAATAAATACTACAAGAAAGTATTACAGTGGCATGTGAGCAAACGGTCTTGCATGACATCCAGCGCATCTGAAACCTCTGTGTGAAGCTGTGCGTGTCACCATGTCTGAGTTAGCAAGTGGCTGTTAATGGGACAGAACAAGTAGGTTTTGGTTGGTTGTTGACCAATCCTCCTGAGTAAACACAAGTGTATTATCTAGTGTACTGTGTTAGTACTGTAGACACAAGTGCATGATGTGTAAAATAAATAAATAAATAGAAATCCACCTCTGTTGCAGTGAGGGGCAATCTGTAGCTCCAGTTACAATTTTAATTACTGCAGTGTTTCTCTTCTGAGAGACATCTTTCTTCCCCTGGCTATTGGGAAGCCTTGCTAGGCTGAAGTTAACTGCTGAACGTAAGTCCACTTGGATATCTGGCTGCCTGCAGTGCAGACTGGGTCATCACGGCAGTCCTCCCGCAGATATTTTAAAACTATCGTTAAGTGGTTTGCCTGTGTGGTCAGAGTGATGTAGCCACAGCAGCACAAAAAGAGGCAAGAGCCTGAGCTTTTACCAGCATCCAAACATGGTTTTGCAGGTTGTGCTTACGTCTGTGTGATTATGGCTACACTGCCTGAACAGTGCCCAAGGAAATAATTCCTCTCAGCTTAGCTCAGTCCTTGGTGCTGTGCCTCGGTGCCTTTTGGATCTCATACTCACCTGAAGGCCAGCTTCCTGTCATCTTTTGTAGACTCCTGCTGCTCTGTGGAATGTATTTGGAAAGTCAAACCACGTTTTTCAGTCTTTGAGGTAAATCTCTACTTACTCATTACAATTTGTTTGCTACAAGCAGGCATTGCTTATGTTAACATGACTTGAAAATTTGCAAGCTGGATTGAGAAACAAGTCTTCTCTTGCTGTTTGAGGCACCCTGGGTACTCACTGTATGTCCATCTATAGCTGTTACGACAGGTTATTTGCCATGTTAATGCTATTTTTCCTGTCTGTAGTTACTATTAACAACCTGTCTCCCATAAGTTGCAGGGGGAAAGAAAAATGCTTCCTTTGGACACCCTGTCTTCTAGCTTTAAAGCTATACTCAACTGATGTCTCTGAATTCTTCTTGCTGTTGGGTACCCATACCACAAAACAAACCACAGTGCATTCTGTTGGCAGGTGACCATAGGGTTGGGCTGTGTCCTGGTGGGTGCAGGACTTACCTGTTTTAGTTGACATGCATGAAATGGCTCCACCTGGATTAAAATGCAGTCCCATGCATACTGCTGTGAGGTGTTAGGTTTTGCAGATGTTTGGCCTACATTCTTCTGTTGAGTTTTTCCTTCTTTAGCTAAAGGAAATTGCTTCTCATCTTATCCTCTACCAGGACTCTATAATAATTCTTTTCTTTCATCTATGTTGTTACCTGTAAGTTATTTATAGACTATGATCATGTTCTGCTCAATCCTCTTTTCTGGATTATATAACTTTAGCTTCCTTAGTCTGTCTTCATATTCAGTATCTTATCCTCCAATTCCTACATCATTTAAGTTACCCTTCTTTTTATATGCCTAGTTATTTTATATCTTTTTTTGCAATCCGTTGACATAAAAGCTGCATGAGATATTCCATTTGTGGTCACGTCATGGCTTTGTACTGTAGAATTATTACCTCCTTGGATTTATAGGGGATATGTACATATTGAAGACCAGCGGTTGCTTCTCCTGCAAACAGATCAAACTTGCCAAATAATCTTTGATCTCAAATCAAATATTGACCCTACTTGCAGATGCCATCACGCTCTATGCTTTTCGTCAATTACAGTTTTTGCCAATGCTGCTTATATTCCAGCCTAAAGCAGGAGTAGCTTGCTTTATTGTGACTAAATATTGCCTAGTTTTCTGCGTCAGAACATTTCAAATGTTTGTAGATTGCTGTCCTCTGTAGCGTTGTAGACAAAGGCAAATCAAAGGATTTGAGGATGCAAAATATTGCCTCTAAAGTACAAGAACTTAATGCTTATGGACTTCTAAAAAAATTAAAAATAATTCATTTTTACTCGATCTGTATTTGGGGTTTGATTAATTTTCATGTGTATTTATCATTTCTGAATCCAAGGCAGCAATAAAGTCATAGTTCTAAAACAGAGAGAAACCAGCTGCGTGTAAGACCAGCTACTGGATATACTAGAAGTGTCATAAAACCAACTTCAGTTCCTGTGTTTGAGAGGCCTCTAAATTTTTACAGGATCGGCTGTTTTGTTCTCCACTTCACCCCCCCTGCCCCACCCCATACATCAAACCTCTGGACTGTGTCCGTTTATCTGTCTTGAATTCAAGATGCATTCATTTTTATTGTGATCCAACAATGTATTACATTTATAAATCAAATTACACAGAAATACTACAGATGTCATTAATAGAACCCTGTGATAAGTTTTACAGTTTTAAAAAAAAAATCTTTATTTTAACTTTCTGCAATTTTCTTGTAATGTGCGTTTTCCAAGTCAGTAGTCTTTTTCTGCTAAGTTTACCCTACGTATCTAATTCTTTCTCTGCTGCTGTTTCTCCTCCCTTGAGCAACATTTAGCACCTCTTGCTTCCTTCCAGAATTGCTTATTTGTGTGAAATAGCTCAAGCTACTGGCATCTTGTACTGTTCTTGCCTGATTGAATGCTGGAATTTCAGAATTAGTGAGAAAGTGGTTTGTTTCCTGATTATCAAATTCTTCTACTCATCCAGATGTAAACACTTAAAGATTTTGTGCTGATTGTATCACCATTGGTGGTTTCTTACTCTTCCCATCCAGATTTATCCTTGGCATAAGTGTCCACATTTCTTATTTGCTTCTATACTAGCCTGTGCCAGAGATCAATTTGTTTCATAGTCTTCAGTTGGAAAAGATTTGTGTCCCTGTAATATTGTATGAAATATTTTGACGCATGGCTCTGAATGATGCTTTATCATAATTTATCATAAAAAAGTAAAAGTTGAATAAGAAAAGCTGTCTTTTGAAATGTGCCTGCTTCCTCATATGATGAAGGTCCTTGCCAATTGTTGGCAAATCCATTCTGACTCCTAGGTTATACTGGTTATTTAAAACAAACAAACCAAACACCAAAAAGTTTTGAATGCATCAAGTGTTTTATGATTAGTGCCAAAATGGATGTCATTAAGTAATCTAATGTTCCCTTTTGAAGTTAGCAGTCACTGAGATCTGGGAGACCAGTGTTAGTCCTGAAAATTCGAAACACAGTCCTACTGTCCCAAGGGAAGCCCAAGGAAAGGGGGCTAGCTGCAAAAATTGAACCGGAATTAGAATATAATGGGATTAAGGGAGAAAACTGAAGTCATTTGAAGGCATCTTTCTAGCCCTGGAGCTGGAATCTTGTCTTGCACTTCACTGCCACCAAATCTGCAGAGACACAGCTTTGATTGCCATCTCCTTGGTAAATGACTTCCTAATGTCTGTCTCAGGCTATTAGATGTGGAGTTCATCTTGCCTTGCTGTGCTGGGAGAAGAGGAGTTTGGGGTGCTTGTTCCTGGTTTGCCTCCCCACCCCACTCAGAGCAGGTTGTTTGAATGCCCTTGACATGGCTGTTTGCTGACGGGTGGTGAGGGGCCGATGGAGGTGTGTGCCACGAGCACCTGAGGTTAGGGTATCAGAGGGGTTATTTATTTATTTATTTATGTTACTTGGCATCATTTTAGGTTAATAGTCCGTTCAGGGGGGTTGTGTTGTAGTGCATAAATAGCAAAAGAAAAATGTGTGGTGGAAGATGGATACATATAGATAACAGGTTCTCAAGATTAAAAGAAACCATTTGGTTCCTACTTATACAGCTGAAGCTTTCTATATTGTTTTGTTTCCGAAACAAATGATGCTGCCATGTTACTCCGGTCAGCTACAAAAGCCTGGGAGTGCCCTTGCAGCCCTGCAGAACTGTCTGGCATCTGGCGATGAGGCCAGAGAATGGAAAGAGAGTGTGAGTGGGCTCCGCACCATGACTGTGTGTCCCCGTGGTATTTATAGGCGCTTACAGCACTGTTGGTAGGCAAGGCAGGGGCAGGGAGTGTGTGGTCACGCTGCTTGTGGTCATGTTGTCAGCAAGAGACAATAGATGTGTATTTGGGAATTTTTTTGGGGTGGGTGGGTTGGTTGGTTTCAGGGGTCTTGTTGGTTTGTTTGGGGGGGGGTTTTGTTTTGTGTTTTGTTTTTTTTTATCTAAGCCAGCCATGTTAATTAGTCTGTCAGGTGCAGACAATTGTCTTGCAAAACCTAGTTGCTGTCTGAGTGTCTGTGTACCTTCTGGGATAAGAAGAAATAGCTGCTAAACAGCTTCATCTCATAGACACTGGAAATGTACCTACAGCTACTCCCGAGCCAGCAGTTGCGTGTGTGTCTGTGTTTCAGGGGGGGATCCCTTTGCAAATGAGCTAGGTTTTCAAAGTCTGAGCAGTATCTTGTACTAAATCCACTTGCATTGAAATGAACTATCCTTGCAAGGTTAAATAGGAAAATTGGCTCATATTCATACAGTTTCCTAGTGTATCGGGGAAGAAAGTCTGTAGCCATTAGAAGAGCCAGAGGTGAGGTGGTCATAAGCCATGAGTGACCACTGTATGTAATGCTCCCCTTCCTGTTCCCTCAGCTGAGGCCATGCCTCCCGCCCTCCCGGGCTGTGGCACACATCTCGGGACAAGCTGGGACCCAGCTGTGTTTGGCACATGAAGTCACCAAACGTTGCTGGCACTGGGCTGGGAGTCAGGCAGCCAGGACCCCCTGGCAGTGCGTTAATCCATCTTTACATTTATAGAGAATTGGAGATGGAAAAGGACTATTTTGTGGAAAGTGAGAACATCAGAAGATGCCATACCACCACTATGGGCTTACAGATGCTGTCTTCTAAGTGCTTTTTGTGCCTTGTCCTTAATTGCTTTGTTCTTTGGCTTGTAATAAACATGACCACCGTGGTATTTGTCTTAAGGACTGTCTTTAAATTGGAATGGCACAGGGGATGCTTACAGAGGCAGAAACCATTCTGCTATCCCTCTTTTTTCTTTTTTCTTTCCTGCCTTTTTGACTTGTCTGACAAAGAAAATGCAACGCACAAATAGGTGTAGCAATCACTCTGTGCTCTTGACACACCCACCCATTTAGAGATCAGCTCACGAGAGTTAAGGTGCAAAGTGCTATTAAACAATCATACTTTAAGGCAATGGGAAGTGTATTAGTTGATAATGCTGGGAGGGCTTGGGCAGAATGTAGCAATATGAGGTAGGATTGAGTCACTTGGGTTAACTGTCAATTCCTTCTCTGTGTCCACTGGTCAGGCAGTTATTAGTAGTAAGGAAGCCCTTTCCCAGGTGAGCTGAGTTATTTTACTCTTATGTTTGGCAGTATTTGCAAAGAGAAGTTCAAATTTCGTATTTGAAATTCACTTTCAGTTTTCATATCTTATGAACAAAGGGTAATAAATTTCAGTGCAATTTTCAACAGCATGGTTCTTTCATTTAGCACTTTTAAAAATAATTTCTTAACATGATTTTGAATTTTCTGTAATTAAGCAGCCTGATTGCTGTTGTGTGATGTAACAAAGATATTCAGTAAGCTTTCACAGCCACATAAAGGAAAGTCTTATGTCTTTTTTCATAAAAATATCTGAAAGATTTTTCTGATGTAATCATTATGGACCACTGATTTCTAGCTCATCAAAATCAAGATTTTATTAAAGTGGAATCTTTTGCAGTTTTACAGTATGAACATTGGCTCTGTCAGGATGTTGTGTATCACTTGTTTTGGGGGAAAAAAGTGTCTAAGTCCCTGTTCTGCATCTTGTGTTCCACAGTGAAGATTTCTGGTCTTAACTGATCCTTGTTTATAATTTAACGTACCCGATCTGGATCTTTCTGAAAGCAAAGTTGCTCCCAATTGCAAATCAGAGGTGTAAATTCCACCTCAATATTAATTGGTCATGCAGAGATTAAAGGAAAAAAATATTTTTTTTTAAGCAAGTGCAAGAGTAGATGCATGCAAACTTTCTGGTTGATGTGTTCATGCATTCCCTTCCCCCTTTTTTTATCCATCTTTGATCCTACCAAAGAATCTTGAATTTGAGCCAGTTTTCTCTGGAAAATTGTCCACTTGATGATGATGTTTGGAAGAAAATGGATTTCTACAGTGTGTTAGTAGGGGAAAAGACTGCTAACACACTGTGGATGTGGGAATAAGTACATCAAAACCACTGTGTAAAAAAAAAAAAAAAAAGAAAGAAATAGATTGTTGCCTGCAGCATCTATATTAATAAGAATTTTTCTGGTGATTCTATCAAGGTTTTGTCATGTTTTCTATCAACTGGCACATTCCCTACATACAAATTAGTTTGAGGATTTTTTAAATCATAATTTCCTGTATAAATTATGGAGAGGAGGAGATGCTATTATTGGAAAGAGCCTGCATCGTCATCTAGATTGGGTCTCAGCCAGTGCATGGTGACTGTGTTGTTCTTTCCTCGCTGTAATACTGTGTATCACCAGAAGCCGTGTTGTGCTGTTGCCAAACAGCAGAGTTAGAGCTGGTGCTTAGTGCTCAAACCTTTAGTCAGAATTTGGAATGGGATTGGGGAAGAGAAAGTACACATCCAGGAAGAACCCAGTTCAAATCAATATTTCTTTTAAATGCCTGCACTGAGAACGCTCTGTAAGGAGCAGAAGGGATGCGTGTCTTCAAAACCAACATGTGTACAAAACATGGATTGAAAGAAGCTCCAGGGGCTTCAATGATCAGTGGGCACAAAGATGTTTTTGTTTCCAAGTTTGTGCCTGAGGGGATATCTGTCACGTAGAGGACTTTTTATATAGGCCACGTAATGCTGGGCTGGGTCCTTTGGGTGAATCATATCTGTTGCTAAATGGATGCATGAGGTGCTCCCAAAGGAAATATGGAGAGGACTATATGTAGTGTAAATCTGTCAGAGCAATGGGCCTTCACCTCGCTTCAGTGGAACTGAGGGGAGGGAATGAATTCTGCAGGCAACTAGAATAAAGATATTTAAAAACAAACAAAGGCATTTATAAGTTTGTCCCATGTCTGGTGATTCATGGGCAAATCGAGGTGACACACAGGACTTCTCCAGGGTAGCAGGTATGCACATCCCTGGGCCCCAGGTAGTATATTGGCATTTCACTGTGGTGTATATCGTGTCTGTGGTTCTGGCTCTGAACCAGGACCAGGCGCAGATCCCTCATCCTGAAGACGAGTCTCAGGTAGTTAGACCTGAGTGGTTTCCTGTGTAATTGAATGCTAATAAACTACAGAAAGAGGGATTGCAATGCAATTTGTACCTAAACATATCTAGAAGGAAGGGTCCTGAAAACATAAGCATCCATGATTTCAGTTCAAAAAATGTTGCCCACAGAGCATGGGTAGTGTGCCTCTTCTTCCCTCTTCCTTTTGGTGGAAGCTAGGATAGCAATATTCTAAGCAAAACAGCTAAATTGTGATAAAAAGGTATCTTTTTAAAAATGTTTTCAGCCTATGGTCTGTGAACCATATCTCAGAAACCCATGGCAGGTAAAGATGAAAAGCAAGCACTTTGCCTTGGGCTTAGTTTTGCTATTCAAAGGTCTGCATCTCCACTGGAAAATATTTAGGGATCTGTGAATTGAAAGCAGTTGGAAATCACTGACCTGAAAATATATTCCCTTGTTTTCAGAAAACCAGCAAGACTGAGTTAGCAGAACATATCTCTATGGTGATGCTGATGCCTTTCTCCCCTACCCCCCATCCTACTAATGGATCACATGGTTTGTTGTTAGAATATAGCCTTTCATTTTTTATGGTCAAAATCTTTTCTAATGAGATCTTTTTGTGTTGAAACATCAGCACAGGGCTTTCCTAGACTGCTTGTACAATTATCTGATGTACTGCAAATTTAAACGCAAATGAAAAGTTAGTTTGAAAAAAGTCATATTTTTCACTTAATTTTCAATGGTCAGTCTTGCCAGAGAGGTCTCCCATTATAATGAAGATGTCTTAGTTCTGGATCAAGGCTTATTTCTACATATGCTTTTAAAAAACCCCAAAATTTGACTACTATAAATGAAACACATGTGTCTACACTAGATATGATAATTATCCATGACAGTGCAGCCTGCCTTTGGAACACATGTACTACAGGCATGGCATTCATATATTACAGACCTCTGACCTTAAGCAGATGTCATTATTGTAGTCATATGGGCAAGCCAGAAGTAAAGGTCAGAGCTCATTCATATATACTTGCATTATAGTTCTTTATTTAATTATAGATGTGGTATTTTTGTTCGGAGGTTTGTAGGAAGAGGTTACCCCTAAAAGATATTTAGGTTGGAACTGGACTTCATTCTGACAGAACGTGATGTTTTAAGGGATGTGGCATTGTTTTTTGGGTATTTGGGATCCCCTCTCCCTTTATTTTTTTTCAGCATGGAACATGTAGGAGGTTGCTGGTTTTGCACTGAATTATGCACTGAAATCACTAGGGTTGCCTGGGGTGAACATCAGCCCAGACTTCGTTTCCCTCGAAGTAACTGTCAGCTTCATGAAATATGCTCATGTCTGATCATAGCCTTTGGTAGGAGTCTTGAGCAGGAAAACGTTCTGTCAGCTCAGGCGATTGAGGCTTGTATTTGTTGCAGACCGCTCGTAATGCAGGTAGGGAAGCTGCAGCTTATGGAATTAATTGTACTGCATTTTACTGGAACACTGCTGTGATATTTATGGCATTCCTCCTTTCCTTTATTTGAGACCATATTGTTTTATTTTGTGATGCTGCCTGAAGCCACTGGGTTACCCAAATAACTTTTCACCCTGGAAGCAAAACAACAAACTGTCTCCCTTTCCTGAAGAACCTTTCACCCCCTGCGAGTACCACCGCCAAGCTACTGTTTTTTTCCTGGGGGGCGGAGGGGGGGAACCCAACCTCAAATCTTCTTGCAATTGTTAACACAGCAAACAGGTCTAATTAAACTGAAGGACAAATAAGTGACAAATTAAAGTCCACCCTGAAAGTATATTGATAGATGAGTTCCTTTGTGAAAAGGCACCTTCTTCTTACATTATGTTGTATAATGCAAATGTTGCATTTTAGCTGAGTAATTGAACTCTGGGGTGCATTATGACACCACGAGAGCAGCACGGTCTGTGCCGAGAATTCCTTGCAGTTAAGTCACAGACCTATTAAACCTTCGGTAGCAGCTTGGTAACACTGCAATGCCATCTTAATAGTAAGAATAGCCACGGGGTTTCCTGGCAAATTACACCCGTGAATTTATTGAAACAAAGGCTGCTTTCAGCTCTTTAATGAAGAGCTTTAAGCACTGGCCAAAAGATACCTGTGGGTTGTGAGAGGTTCTTTTTCAACTGTGTATCTTCCTGTCTATTACAAAAGCATATGCAGTGTTGATATGACCCCCAAAACACATGAAAAAGTTTTCCATGCATATGACCTCAGCGTTGAAGGGAATAGTTGCAACAGTTTGCATGTCGGGGCTAATTCTGTCTATCGCTCTGTACAAACTCTGGACTGCCTGGTCTCTGCAATGTGGTCCTTCTGGGCTCAGTGCTCAGGCAGAAACCCAGGCAAGAATTTCTGAGCTGCTACCGAGCTGCAGCTGCCCTTCGGCTTTCCTGCAGTCTGTGCTTTTTGATGCTCCTTATAAAGTTAGGGAAGAGAAACTCGGCTCATTTATAAAGGGTTTGCTGCTTTGTTACATACATTTCAGGGAGGAAAAAAATCCTTAAAACTCTGAAAACTGTAGGAATTGGCAGCTCAAATCCTCCTTTTACCAAAACTCTCCTCTTTCTTGCATTAACCACCCTCCTGTTGTGGGGCTGGAAAGTTTGCAGGTTAAGGGCGAACACTTGTACTGTCTGGATCTGTCCCAGGCCTCAAAGGAGCCGACAAGACTGTTAAGATTTTTTTTATTATTATTATTGTACTTCCTGGCATAGCCCTGCAGGGCTGGATACTGTAAAACTCATAGTTGAGGATTTAGACACTGATTTTCATTCTGATTTAAGGAAAAAAAAAGTGATTGGGTTAAGGAAAGCATGTAAAGCATAACGGTAAGTTGACAGGTGTTAGAAGATTGAGCAAGCTGAGCAAACCTCACTGCAGGCATAACAGCAGCACTGAAGGAATCCAGACTCAGCAGCAGTAGAGGTTAAAGTTTAAGGAAAAACAGATGAATTACAGAGAAGAGATATAAGAGTTCACTTACAGTTGATAGTATCTGGCATCTGTTTCCATCCACAAGTGGAAGGCTGCATAACTTGGCAATAAGAGTCACAGAAATAACCCCAGGCATTGTTTCTGTGTGGCACTAGACTACATCAAAATTACATGGGGCGTGACAATATCTAGATCAAAGCTTTAAAGCTGAAAGGGCATCCAAACCTTATCGTACCTTAAAATAAATAAATAAATCAAGTAACCCTTGTAATAGCTTTGGCACATTATTCCTTTGGGGGGGAAGAGTGATAACTTTGGAAAAAATGGAGGTTTGCATTGATTGAAATTGAAAATTTAGACTTGTAGGCTGGCAAAAGCCACTTTTAAAGGATGAAATTGCATTTTCTGTTCTTTTTTGTAGGGTGATTATTAGTAACCTGATCTTTTAGCTTCTTTGTATGACACTTGAGTTGACAAGTCTGCAGTATGAGTTAGCCATGCAGCATTGCTAGTACTGCTGGGTTTAAGCCATTTAACTTCCAGCAATTTGGGGGGCCAAAGCAAAATGTGTTTAAAAAAATCATTAATATTCTAAATGCCCATTTGCTTCCTAGTTCATGCAATTCAAGTTTTTAATATCAAAGGAATAGAAGTTTGTGGCACAGTTCGTGTTCTTTCATAAATGTTTGAAGCATCACAGTACCTCTTAACAAACAAGACATCTGTGGGCGGAGGGGAGCTTTTGACCTCCCAAGCCCCTTGCTGGTAAGAAACGGTCCCTCTTTGCCCAAGGTCCTCATTAACAAGAAACTTGTAACTGGGATTTGCTTAGGCATAGACATTTAGGAGCCCTATTAAGCTTTTCTCTGTAAGCTGGCTTTTCAAGAGGATCTTGCTAGCTTGACCTAGTACAGTAGCAAGTGATTTTTGATGTAGAGGAAAAATAAATAAACTTTTAGGGGTGAGGTAATAAAATCAAATTGAATAGGTCCTTTTAGCAGTTTGCAACTTCCGATAATTTTTGTATTATCCTTTACAAAGACCTGTCTCTATCTTTGCTGCAAACCTGGCAATCTTGAAGCAAAAATCAGTTTTCTGGGCCAAATTGGAAGAGTCCTAAGTTTTGCTTTAAAATGAAAGCCAGTCACAACCTGTGTTCAGGGACTGCAACACTCTTCTGTAAACAAATGTTAAAGTTGGAAGGATCAAAACAACATAAGTGACTTCAGTTCTAATTTCTTGCTGATGTCCAGACTATAACTGCCTTTGCACTGACAGCCAGATAGGTATAAAATGTTGCTGTTACAAACTGGTGATGTTTTTCTCTCTTTTTGCATGTTATATTACAAAAGGGAACAAAGCCAACCAAGTTCTGTTGTTATCTTGGATGCCAGTGAGGGAGATCTTCACTGACTGAAGATAAGTGCTGTAAAAGCTTTTGTGAAACCCATCACAGGACTGAAGGAAGATGATTTTCATACATGCTTTGGCACAGATGCCATTCTTTTCATGGAGAAGAACATGGGTATCTCTTGGCATGTGAATTTCATGGATGCTGCACCTTTTCAGATTTCTATAAAGCTCGCAGGACCAATTTTTTTTCTGAAAGGGATTTATTACTGTCATCTATTAACTGCATGTAAACAGTATGTACTTTAAATATTTTATAGTTCCATGAGGGGATTGGTGCTCAGGTTTTATGCAGCATATCTGTCAAATGGCTGTTATACTTCCAGTTTCATAATATGCTTTACCTAGAAATGTGATTATCAGGACACACTACTTATAAATGACTCCTTTACACCAGGAGGCAAAAGTGGATATATAAATTCCCAGTGTGTCTTTAAATGTTGGTCCCTTGTTTGTTGCTTGGGTCATTGAAACCTTTAGCAGTGCACAAGAATAATCTGATTTAATGACAAAACAAAGAACCAGCTCTGTTTTTCAAAGTTGCAGCAGATGTAGAGAATAAATTATAAATAATTTTCCAAACATAATGTATAAATTTATAGCAGTGACATCTTGATCTTGCATGAGAAATACAGCATATACATACTAAACAGAACAGTTCATGCTAAACAGATGCAGGGTTGTCCATTAGCAATACATTATCTGATTAGTATTGTTAATGGAAGGGCTCATCCAGCCATTTCATAAAAACAGATCTGCTGTAGATCATGATTTCTTGTCAATGTAGTAATCAAGCCTATCATGGTTAAGACAGCCCAGCTATTAACCTACTGGAGAGAACTGGACAGAAAAATATACTGAGCAGCCAGCGAAACGAAGACCCTTCCATTTATTTTTCTTCCATGCATAACATTGCCCTCTGCACTGCTACATTTTCCATTATTTCACTTGGCAAGACAAATTATTTCAGCATCTTTCTTTACTCAACTTCTAATATATTCAATGGCTTGATTGTGATAATTTATGATAGTTTTGGTTTTATATTCATCATGGTCTCAATAAATGAAACAGTAGTTCTGAAAGGGGATGTTTCTGGAACAGATGAAGTACCATATTTACACCATAGATTATTTAAAAATTTGTAGATTAGGAAGCAAATAAAAATTAATCTTTTCACTCGGAAAAGAGTGATCTTGAGAATAGAATAGCCTGCGTTAACGTTGAAGGTGACCTATGTAGTATTTTAATTTTGTACATACATATCTATTGGGTTTTTTAGTATTTCTGACAACAGTGTTTAATGCTCTATCTTAATTATAAATAGTATGTTTAGACACAATTAAGCATAATTTTAATCAATGTGTAGAATTCAGTTCAACAGGTAATATTTTGTTTAGAGTATAGTAGTTTTGAGTTTGTTTTTGAAGTCACTGTTCAGTTAAAATATAGTGGATAATTTTTTTTAATAATCTGGGGGGAAAAAACCCTTCTGTTCAGAGGTAAGATACATGATTTTAAACAAAACAGGTCTTTCTAACCTATTTGCGCAGCTCTGAGGGGAAAACACTTATTTTTATTTAAGATACTGATATGTTTAAAAAGCTGTTATGAGTTTAAATTTACTGGTAAATAATCCTAAAACAAGTAAGGATCTACTATGACTTGCATGCATGGTAACAAGTACATCAAGTAGCTGTGCTATTGCAAAGCAGTGAAACCACAGCACATCTCTTGGTATTGATGCCAAAACGGCACAGAGTAACTGCTCGGAGACAAATTTTGTCTTTTAAGCAGCAAAGGTATTTATTTCGTGCAACATTGGGGAGCTAGCCGATTCGCAGCAGACAAACTAGCTCCAAAGTTTTCAGTGAAAAGTTAGGTATTTTATACAGTTTTCGTGAGAGGTTACACAACATCTTTACATACGTACTCATTTGGTTTTGACACCCATTCATTCCATTCACAATAGGTGGGATCTAGGTGGAATATCCTTTTTAAGTATTGAAGACTTCTCCCATTGATTCATTCTTGTCTTTCTAACTTTGCTCTCATTTCTTTGATTGTATGTCCTTTTCTTTATTTCCACATCTTCCTTATTTTTGCCTTTCTATTTTTTCCCTTCATGCGTCAGTTTCCTAGACAGATACAAGACATTAAGTCCCATGCTCCAGGTGTGTATGAATCTGCTCTCCCTGTTCACCTGCCTGCCTCTTTCACCCCTTCATTAGGGATAGGGAGTAAAACCTGAAAGATCTGAACAAGTTTTTCTGACAGTAAATGCATCAGATGTTGCCTACCATAACCATGAGAAGATTAAAATTCTTGAATTCCTGCATGAACTGAGAAGCATGAAGAGCTGTCAAAAATAGGAAAAAGAACACAGCATGCACGTTTTTGCAATGAGGATAAATAGAAAAGGTCGTATCTCTGGCCCATTTGCAAGATTAGGCCATAGCTAGAGAAGTCACACTGACGGTAGACTTGAAGGTGGCATCCTGTTAGAGGACTGTGAGATTGGCAAGATGGTAGAGCCAAAAGGAAGGAGAGAGCAGGAAGGTTTACTGTGTTTTATCCCTGTTCTTGAACTTGTTAATCCTTACAGGAGATGTCAGAATGAAAGATCAAAATACAGACTGGAGAAAAGGAGATGATTATGCATGGGAGATGTGAATCAATAATATCAGCATAGTAGTCCAATTTCATAATGAAGTTACTTGGGGAATAAGATGCAGAAGGTAAAATACGACAAGACATGCCCGTGTCAGATCTTTTCTGAAAAAGAGGACTGGGGGTGGGCAGGTTTGTTGTCTTAAGTAGTAATTGAAGGATAGGAAAAAAAGCATTCAAATTCTTGGAGAAGAAGCTTCTGACTTACTTTGCAGAAGTCAGTTGGATGGCCAGCATACTGATTAAAAAATCTGACCAAAAAGAAGATTCTAAAGCCTTCAATGAAGGCAGGAATCTGTACAAGAAGTGGAAGCCAGACTGCAAGAGGTCATAAATGGAAATTGAGTTTCAAACACTATTTGTAAAAATGCTTGTAGGAAGTGGGATATCGAAACAGTTCCCATGCTTTGTAATGAGGCAGAAGAAAAGTGAGTCGCGGATGAAGAAAGTGGAGAGAGGATATGATTTGCAGCCACGTGCACAAGGGCAGAGAAAGCCAAACGCAAGAGTAAACTGAGAGTAGGTAGAAAGTCATCAGCATTCATGACCTGAAAAACACGGGGACTTCTGGTGACAGGGAGTGAGGAGGAAGGGTTGATGCTCTCTTTTGGTAGAGACCAGAAGATAGAGAAGGCTATGATGGTAGCAAAAGTGAACATGTTGTTGCTTAGTTGGAACAAAGTAAAATTAAATGTTAGTCTGACAGGGTGGAAGACGTGAATCAGTGCTCTTGGCTGAACAAAGATAGGAAGGTGATAAAGTATCTAACTGAAGAAGTGGAAGAAACCAGTAATTAAAAATTAGTTCAGTTAGTTGTGCAGAACGGGTGGAGGGAGTTGGTTGATTGTAGGTGACAGCAACATATAGGGAGACACAAGTAGAACTGGGCATGACATTAAATAAAACTAAAATAAAATAATTGAACAAAAGTCCAGACTGAAGAGCATTTGGAAGAGGTTACTAGGGGAGTCCAATATCCCCATGACCATCAGAGCAGAGGTAGGGAGAGTGGTAGGGAAAAGGAGAAATCACTCGGGAAGTACAATTAAGAAGTAATTTCAGAAGAAATCATTTGACTCTGAGGGAATAATGGAAAGGGGAATTATAAGGAAGCTGTGGCTGGTTATGGTAGTTTTGATTGCAGAGTCTCAGAGAAAATATAAGCAAAGACAGAGTGAAAGTAAAAGGCTGAGAGATGAGTTGTGCAGGTAGGAATAATGTTACTAAAGACCTGGAGGTAGCACCAGAACTGGGGTGGGAAGTAGAAGGTGGACATGGCTAGAAGGTTACTCCTGGGGGAGTGTATCACCAGAGGTAGGGCAGTGAGGATGTGGGATCATAGGGCTGCTGTGAAGGGGGAATGGAGAGAGAGTAAGCAAATGAAGATGGTTAGACATAGCAGATAGCAACCAAAAAGAAGTTAAAATAACAGAAGAAAGCAAAGGGAAAACAGCAACTGGAGTTAATGAATTGAAAGGATAAAGGAGGCAGATGCTATGATGCAGGAAGGGATGTGGCAAGAGCCCTAGCACACTAGCAAATGGACAGGGTATTTTAAAAAACAAAAACAACAAAAAAAAAACCAACCCAAAACAAAAAAAAAAAAAAAAAAAAAACAAACAAATTCCAACAAGATAAAAGAACAACAAAACCCATGAATGACATCCAAGGAATTCATGGACTTAATCCACCTTCAAGAAAAATCTCATAACCAGCTAGGAAATTATAGTCGACTAATGAGCTAATAAGTTGTAAATAGTTGTAAACCGTATGTCTGGACCCTCAGATGCTGTAAACTAAAGGGAAGCTTTGCAATTAATTTTTGACTCAGCACGGCTCTTCCTGTGTTACCAGAGTGCAAGGGCCTTGCTAGAGCCTTAAAACTGAAAAGCAGCAAACCGAAGTTTATATGTTGCAGAAGATGTGCACAGTAATGAACTTTAACTCTTGCACAAATGTGTTTTATATCTAGTATCTTTTGTATCTTTTCTGCATTTAGTTTCATATCTGAACACTTGCAACCATAGTTCCAGAGTGAACTCACTGGAAAACTCTCTCTGTGGTGAGAATTTTACACGCTTAACACATATCTCCTTGCATTTGGGAGTTACTTAGGATCTCATCACCAGGTCACACTCAATTTTCAAGTCATCTAGTTATAATCAAATCAGTAGATATCAGCTCAGTCAGAACAGTGTGGAATTGCAACAGCTGGTGTGCTTTTGACTGTGCTCTGAATTTGCACTCGTGTCCTTCAGAACAGAACCCAGCCATTTGGTCTGCATGAGTCTAGGTAGAAGAGTTTTTCCTCAGTGAATGAATTACTTATTCCTTGCTAGGAGCACTCAAATGCTAAGGATCTCCATGCCTTCATGTTGTAAGCATAAGGGACTGAAAGTGGCACAGTAGTCATCCATGCAAAATTGTATGCAGACTACAGCACAACAGCAGTGACACCAATGCATCCTCTAATGTCTGCTTAAACATCCTGATGCCATATTTGACTTAAAAGAGATTGTTGTTTTGTTACTGGGAATGACAAATGTGGACTCCCCCCCCCCCAGTATCTTGACTGAGCAAGCTGTTGAATGGAATATGCTCTCAGTGGCCATATTTTATATTAAAATTTGATTAAATTCATTCTCTAGGCCACTTCAATGTGAATCATAATTATATTATTCTGCCAGTAACTGAGATAATATGATAAGAAGAATGTCACATTCTCTGGATTGCTTTTAATGGAGTATATATTACAGCTCAGTGCTTGCCGTAATCAGCAGTCCTCACTTAAGAAAGAAATTCAGAACTAAATGACAGCTTAGAGCTGTAAAACTTCATGTGTCACTCTCTTTCTGCTTATGTATAAGCCTCATTGGGTGTAGTGGAAATCAATGCAAGATGAAAGTCCCATGCAGGATTTAAAAAGAAGTAAGGGTGGTGATAAAATTTCCTCATATTATTAAAGAACTTTCATACATGCCCTTCATTATTGGAAGGCAAGTTGGGGCACTGTGTTATCTTGGTTGACCTCCTCTGTGACTTATTTTCAGCTCATCGCCTTCAATAGATGAGAATGGACGTGGCTCTCTGTGGCAGGTTGTTTGACTGCAGCAGAGCTAGCGATAATATTTCATAGCCATTCCCTAGAGAATTCGGCTCCTCCTGTACTGGCATTGTTGTGGGGCTTTGTGTTTTCAGCCGTCGAATGCAGTTTTGGTTTTAAAAAGAACAAAAAAGGGAAAAAGTTGGTGAGGCTGCTAAGTGCCTAAGAACAAGGTAACCAATCTGTCAGGTTAAAGAATACAGTTTCCAAGTAGGTATAGCGTGTTGTGGTCTCTATGCTGTAGGTTATAAAAATGTATTTTAAAATAATGATTTGCAGTTGCTCATTTGATGCCAAATGGCTTAAAAATCCCATCTACATACAGTTGTAAGAAAACAGAGCCCTTACGAAATAAACACCTTGGGAAAATTGATTGAATTCTAGCAAATCAACTGCTTTAAACGTGCAGTAGGATCATTGCAGATGACAGTTTTAGAGTTTCCTCTACTATGCTATAGTTTCTGGGAGGTCGTTTTGTCGCAGTCTTCTCTACACTGATGTTCTCTTTTCCTTAAGCATTTCTGACGAGATGCCCATTGTACGAGGGTTCTCAGACAAACTTCCAAGAACAAAAGATTTGTGCTTGTGTCCAAAGAAGAGCTGTTCAAGTCCATTATGATTAGGTGGTGATGGCAGAGGCACTGGAAGTAACTACGGAGGTTGGTGGTACACTTCCCAGCTGGAGAAATTAATTTTCTGTGTATATATTCAGTGTGCCTGGCTTGTCTTTGGGCTAGGAACTGCACATGCAAGAATTAACAGCCACACTGTGAGCTTTGATGCAAAAATAGTATGTGGGGGGTTTGGTTGGTTGGTTGTGGGCGTTTTTTTGTCTCTGCTAAGCATGCTAAAAGTGTCAGAAAAAGAAATTAGTGACCTTGTCCTGCTAAGACTTGAAACGGCATTGGATCAGCAGCTGACTTTTGCCAAGTTCTCTTGTAAAAACACCCCTTGGCAACATTGCAACATGTGAATAAACAATAAGTGTCATTCTAACAACAACGCAAAGGTCGAATATAAAAATAAATAAAAGCAAGGATAAAAATTGCTGACCTCAGGCCCAGTCTTCAATCACAGAAGTCAAGGGACTTTTCAGCGTGTTTCAAAGCAAGCCGTATGTCAGGCTGGCCGGGATTAGCATTTTTCCTGGTCCCACCCATTTATTCTTAATGCCACATTACAGCAATCACTGTTCATAGGGTGATCAGACATTAGTAGCTCTACTAGATGTGAGTCTTCTTACGCCGATACCGGAAGTGCAATTTTTTTAGTTTTAGAGAGTTTTATTTTCACCTCAGCAGCAGATACAGTTTTTATGATAATGAAATTGTCTGATCGTGTTAGCCAGCACCTCATGTGGCTGTGTCTCTTCTCGTTGGGCTAGGCTTTAAATTTGGGATGTCACTGAATTCATTAATACATGGAAATGATTCATTTAAGGGAGGTTTCTTTCCCCTCTGTACACGCTTGCTAATTAGCAGATGAATTTTGATGTTCTAATTGATCTGCTGCAGAGAGACAGCTGTGCGCCCCAGCTGTCCTCCACTCCGGTGGGCCTCCTCTGCAGAAGGGAGGAAGCAGCCCTGCTTCTGACAAATTGATTTAACTAGAGTGCACTGCCTTGGGGGAGTCGTACACCATGCTGTCGCTGCAGATGATTGCAGCCTTCGCGGACTGCAAACACTGGAGTGCTGTAATTGCCCAACAATGTCCTTTCCATTGCCTCGCTGAAATTCAATTTTTCATGGCTCACCAAGCTTTCCAGTTCCTCTCCTGTCCCTGGTGTGGAAATACTGTATTCTGCCTGACTGCCATTTTGGGAGAAAATTCAGGTGCTTGAGAATGGGGTTAAAATTGTATTTAACGTGCCAATAGTAACTAAATGTGGTCACTCAGTCACATATCAAAGTATTTGCATTTAATTCACGGGGAAGTATTCTCTAATTATATTGTATTTAGCATGTAGTTCTTGCTATGAACCTTTTAACAGTAATGTTAGTGCATCACCATTCTAACACGTGGCACACCGTGTGTAGAACGATGGCTATAGTGTGCTTTAAACATTTACTCTTTTCAATTGCAATGAATTTTTAAGGCTTCGTGTCCAGTTATGCCCCATTTTGTCAAACCTGGTAAATACCTGCATGTAACAGGTGCCTTTCCACAAAAATAACAACTGTGGCCTCAGAAAGTACAAACATCTAATTAATCTTTCATGTCACCCTCCCTCATGAATGGATTTCCAAGCTGTGCGCTGCATCATCACCACTTTCTGGAGGCCATTGATTTGGCCTGAATGTACCTCTGGGGAAAAAAGCACTACAAAAAGTGCATTCATGAATTCTAATGTGTGCCACACCATTACCTTTCTGCATATCTGATAGATAACCAAGCAAATCCGATGCATTTATGGGTGTGCAGATTTATAGACTGCTAATAAGTAGCAGCTGTTCTGGAGGTCTGCAGGTTTTGTGTGTAGAGGACATACGGGATTCCTGAGAAATGGCTACCCATTGTGTTTGCAGAAATGTAATGTCATTTTATTAGTATTATTTGTTCACTCTTTTGTATTATACTCCTCTTTGTGTAAATGTGTGTGAGTGATGGGCAGTCAGCAGGAAGGAAAAAAGATACGGGTTTATGCCATTGCTTGTTGAGGCAAAACTAACATATATATGTATGCAGGTATTAAGCCGTAAGGCTGCTAGACATTTTGTCAAACTGGCCGTATGTTCAAAGATAAGTGACAGCCACTATAATTTTTCAAAAAACTACTTGTCTGTATTACATTGAGTTATAGTCCCAAAGAGCAGCAGAAAGGGGGAGAGTCAGAATTCCATCAATCTTGTATGCCACTGTTCTTCACCCCTGCACACAAGAACAGAACAATATGGGTTAAGCTTAAGAAATAGTATTTAGGTAAATGTGACTTCTTTCATGTAACTCAGACAATTTCCTTAATTGGCAGTGCTTTTCTCAAAACTCCTGTTATAATTTTTACATGCCTTCAGAATAAATACCTCTTTCTTAGGGTCAGGCCCCGTACCACGTTGCCATGGTGGTTATTTTCATCCTTCAATAGCGTGTCTTGTTTCCTTTGTTATATTTCTAGTGAGCTATAATGTAAGCAATTAGGCATTTTTCCCTCGGAGAATGACAGAAGTGTATATTGCATAATGAATAACATATTATGTGTTTAAAAATAGTGCTTATCAGTCATTTTATTTCATAGCAGCAGCTGAGGATTTACTGAGTACTACTTGGTGGTGATACTACATAACATTTGCGGGTTGAGGAAGCAAATTAAACTCTTTTAATCTTTGGCAGTGGACCATCACCAGTAGGACAGGATTGCGCTGAGCTCATTTGTAAGCCCCTAATGAGGAGAAGGGTATTCCTAGAGACTAGGTGTGCATCCCACCACTGTGTGTGGCAGACCCAAGGGCCGTAAAAGAAAGTGTGCTCTCCTGACATGCCTGGGATCTCTAAAATGAGATTGTTCCTTGGGGGCTTCTGTGCCAATGGCTGTGCCTGCAGGTGGCTGCAAATCATGTACCTGCTCACATTTGTCAGGTCATCTTCTGCAGGGTATTTACCTTGCCAACCTCCTTGTAGCTTCCTACCAGCTGTGCAGTTATGGCTGGTAATAGAAAGCAACAGAGCACAATAGATGCAGAAATCAAAAGGTCATGTCTCTTCTCTGAATACAAAACTTGTGTTGTTGTGAGGCAAGTCGTTTTTATCCCAGCAAGGCATGAATGGATAAGGCAGAGGCACCCTTTGGCGCATTGCTCAGGTTGAAAGTTCTCACGCTCTGATAATGACTGGCTGTATGGGTATGGTGTCCTAGATGTGCCCACCAGTCAGATTCACTGACGCAAGGTCTTTGCGTTACAATGTATTATTTGTTGCAGAAAGTACTGCAGGTCTTGGGGCTTCCAGGAGGGTCAGATGTTTATCTTGCTTAATGTGCAACTCTGTCTTTTTCATTGGGTAATCCCTTTTTGTCATTAACACTGTGAACATGTGCCTTTTAGATTCTTCAGCCCATATTCCAGTTCTGTGACTGGGAAAAGGCAGTCCTTCCCCCCGCTTTGGGGTGAAAAGCCAGCAGCTACCTCTGGCTGCTGCCAAACCTCCCTTTGCTCAAAAGTGTTAGTACTAACAAGGGAGCTTCTAATGCAGAGTACCGAACATTGCCCATCTTCCCATGCACCTACACTGTAATGCTTAGCTGTTGTGTATCAGAGAAGTGTTTATTCCAAGATATATTGCAAAGTACCATTTTGTGCTGCCTTTATTTAGTTTTGTTCCATTAGAAGCAAATAGAATGCTAAAGGTACATCTGCAATACAGCCTTCACAGTATATTATCATGGCTAAGACGTTAAGGAACGGCTGCCTCAAATACGCAAATGAGGCACCAAAGAGAATATACTGCTTAGCTCTTTTATTTTGACCACTGTAACGTAGTTACTTATACTAATCTTTCATTATGTTTCCATGACTAGCAAAGACAGAGACCTAATTGTGTCTCTAGCTGTTGCTACAGCAAAGTACCTTTTAAATCATATTAACATCCATACTTGATCTTCCTACTGTTTTTGACATGTAGATCATATGATACTGTTAAATTACTCATGAAGAGTAACTGGCTCAGGCTGTATCCAAGCCACAGCATAGAAATTTATCTAGAGTGATCTGACGGAACTGGAAGAGGCAGTGACCCCTTTTCTCTTGGAAGGCACTTGACCTTTATTTCTCAGAGCATTATGAGTTCTGTACAGCATTCTACTCTAGATAGTACTTCAATACCAAGATGCTAGAAATAGTCAGAAATTAATTATTCTACTTCTGGCTGTTCAAGAAGCTATGCTTCCTTTTCTTTGGTGTGGATCTAGCAGTAGCGATGATCACGTTCTGCACAACCGGGCTGGATTATTGTAACTCACTGAAGCTGAAGATAAAAGCTCCATAGAAACTTCAGCTATTGCAGAGCGCAGCAGCCTACCTCATTAGTAGGGACAGCGCTGCAAACACACAGCGCCTGTGCTGTGTTTCATCAGCTGGTATCCCATGTGCTCTAGCCACAAACTGTGGGCTCACTCAGTGTATAACATCATCAAAGTACTAGTATGGATGCTGTTCTGTCTACAGCTTGCTACACCAGCTTCATGTCTTCGGTACAGTGCTGCTGATCACATGCCAAATAAAAATCCCTGGTGCTGGACAGAGGCAATTTTGGCTAAAGACCTTTTTCTGAGTCTCAGAGGCAGCTACAAATAGATGTCATCTTAATTTATAAGCTTCATGTTCTTTTGAAGGAACCCTACAGTAACAGAAGAGACATTTGAAGATGCGTATGTCAGAAAGGAAGGATACTGAACTTGGAACAGAGAGGAGTCCACCCTGGAGAAGTGTGTGAACTTCCAATACTGAAACTGCTGTTCTACTAATGTAGCAAGAGATGTCACATAAATGTCTTAGGTAGTTTTTTTACTGATAAATGCATCATAGTGTACTGTGGGCGGGTCTCAGCCTTGCTGTCAGGATAGGCACCAAGAGGTCATTTAGCTTCTTTATGTAGCCTGGTTCCTACAAAACAGCAAACTGCTCCCCGCAGTCCAAAGGGAGCTGTTGGCCATGCAAAGGTTTGAGAAGGGTGGGAAGGCCAGAGTAGAGGGTTGGGGGAAAGGCAGCAGGGAGGGCCAGAGGTAGCTACAGAAACACCAAGAAGATGGCTTTAGGAAAGAGCAGAGGGCTCTTGCACAATGTGCTGATGGAGGGACTTACGAAGAAAGTTTGTTTGATGACCCGTGCATGTAGGAAGATGGAAATGTCATAATTTGGCCCAGTTTTCTCCATCTGAGAAATACAAGACTGGAGAACAGAGAAGCTATGAGGGTGACTCCTCTAGGCCAGGGCTCCTCAAACTGTTTAACCAGGGGGCCGGCGCGCGGATGCAGTGGCAGGCAGCCATCTGCTGCTGCTTGGTTCCCCCCCCAACCCCCGGCGGGGGGGTCTGTAAATACCAGGGGCGGATTGAGGACCCTGCGGGGCTGTATCCAGCCCACGGGCCATAGTTTGAAGACCCCTGCTCTAGGCCATTGGGTAGGAGCACCAGGCCCTTCCAGCCCTTCTTCAACGGAGATGGGATGCTGTGCTATAGCGGGAAAGGGGGTCATCTCTTACCCTTTGTTGTGTGGACCACCACAGCTCTTACACTGCTTCTGCTGAAGGCATCTCTAAAGGTCACCTAGTTGCAATAGGATGGAGAATTATGTATAATTATATTATCCTTCACAGGATTTTTTTCTTAAAAATCTGCAGTGAAGGGGGTTGCGTGCAGTAATCTGCTTCTCTGCTTCACTGTTCTTTGTTAGGTCTGTGCTCTTACTAATTAGAATCACAGAACAATTCTTTTTTTTTTTTTTTATTGTAAGTTAAACCGGTAACTTTTTGTCCAGAAATGGAGAAAACCAGCACTGTCCTCATTTATAAGAACATTTTCCTCTCAGAAAACTCTCATTTTTCACTAAGACTAGGAAACCCCACCTTTCAGTCTCTCCCTCCTAGTCAGAGCTTTAGGAACTCTCCTAAATATGTTGCTTTCTTCTATATTCTCTCCAGTTTCTTCATGCTTCCTGGAAGTGCAGTGCCCTAAACACCAGGTGTGGCCTCCTCAGTGCTGAGCAGAGGATAATAATTGCCTCCTGTCTTTTGCATGTGGCACTTCTGCTAATATATCACACAATGAGATTTGTCTCCCCCCCACCTCAAATAGCCTTACAGTATTGGTTCTTATGCAAGTCTTAATTTGTGGTGGGTTGCAGATCCCCAAGGGGTTTTGTGGTTTTGAGGTTTCTTTTTGTTTGCTAGTTATACTCCATTGTGTACCTCTTGTATTTTGTACCAAAAATGAAGGTGTTGGCATCTAAGGACATCTGATTTCATAGTGAACTTTTTGTCCTAATGAAAGTAGTCCTCTGAATATTGGTGTATTGTTAAGGTCAGAAAGGCGTATCAATAACTCTTCATAAGGTACAGTGATCTTAATGTGATGAATAACACAGGCATTACAGCATCTGGCTTTAAAGTTAGTGAGAAGAAGGATTGATTCTACTGTTTTGTACAGATGTCCGTGGTACCTATTAGTAGAGCAGAAATAAATGAGGGTCAGCTGTTGTTTTCCACATGAAGTCAACTGTGGCAACGAGTCAGAAAGCCTTGCAGAGGCCAAAGCAAATTCTGTGGGTTTCCTACCAAAATAAGTGGCATGCCCTGCAATGCATAACACATCTTTCTCTGACCTAGGACACCTTGCTTCTAGCAGCATTTATCTCTGCAATTTAAGCAGACGTTCACATTTCACTTTCTCCAGTTAATCCTAATAACTAGCTTTTAGAAGAACATGACAGCATAACATATGGGTGGTAAAACTACTCATAAACCATAATAACGTGGCCAAAAAGATTAGATAGATAGATGCACTATGCTTATTGTGACATTCACTGATTAGGAGGTATAGCTACTTATTACAGCCATTACCTTGGTGACTTGGAAGCAGACTGAAGCTGTTATTTGAAAAACAGGTTATAAGTCCAAATTTGAAACAACTGTGTACTTACAACTTGTAAGAGATATAATTATGTTTGCAATTCTGTTCTTCAATGTGCAGATGGTAATTTTGTTCATTTATGGTTGCACACTGATAATGTTTTCTGTAGAACCAGCGTTGGCAGGATTAAGAGTGTTTTAACAGTAAGTAGGCAGCCTGTAATACATGGTTATCATTTTGTTGATAGGGTTCTGGTGGAATGAAAGCCAACCAGAAATGTAAGTTAAAATGATTCCTCACTGTAGCACCAAGACAGGCTTCCTCTGTGTGTATTTGTGTATCTGTGTGTTCTTGCATCTTACATATTTTTATTGTGTGAAGAGGTTTTTTTTTTCTTTTTCCTTCTCATTTGGAAACTTACATTAGTCTCATTTTCAATGTAGGCAGTAAAGTTGGGCATCTGCAAGTTTGTGCTTTGAGGAATAAAATTCAGTTTCTGCTCAAAGTAATTTGAAGCTTTCTATTGGTTTTTAGGGGTTGATATATTAGTATATGCCTAGGAATGTATATATGAAAGTCATAAAGAAAAAAAGTCTATTAAAGATACCCTTTTGATTTTGCGTTTTCTCAGAGTTATTCAGCAGATTTTTAAGGGCAATTAACAAAAAATTTTCAACAGCTACTCCACTTTTCCAGATTGAAAGGGAAATGGATAAATATGCAGATCAAGTCTGTAAAGTGCTTTTAAGATATTGAGGTTAGGTGTTAGAGTGTCATGGTACAGTACAGCTATTGGTACAGTTCATTATTCAAGTATTCCAGTTTTAGAATTGTGTGGCACTCTCATTTCAATTTAATTAAATAGATGTAAAAGGGTAAAAGCATAGTTATGTATCAAGCCCACTATGCATAATAAACATCCTCTATTGTTGTTTGTTGTTTAGGCAGTACAAGGAGTTTTGCAATGTGTTAAGGGAAAGGACATAGTACAATATACTACATATAATATATACACATAACATGTATTACATGCTATAGAAGTTATATGCAAGTATACATATAAAAAAGTAGACTGCATGTTACATCTATCTATAAATGTATACATGTTAAAAATTCTATATAATATGCACAGAATTAATGACAGAAAATAGAGGTGCCACGGAATGTATTGTCTTAGAATGGCTAAAATGGTTTCAGTTCTCAGAATAAATGAAAAAGCTTAATCTGGGCTGTAAGATTATTCTTCAGCAACTCAAACAAGATTTTTCCCAAAGCATCACAGGCCCCAGAACCATATGAAGCAAACTTGATTAAAGGAGGTCTAGGTCAGGAAAAGCCCTGACTAGTTTCTGTTCTTTTGTTGTCTTTTTTCCTTTCTTTTTCTTTTCTTTTTTTCTTTTTTTGTCTCTTCTACATCAGTAATTTTATGTGAGCAGCATTATGACTAAATGAGTGTGTTTTATCTTGGTTTTCCATGGTTATGAGAGATGATAATTACTCATGGAGCCCTTTGTATCCTGTTAGGACCATCCCTAAAGGATCTTCCCTTTTTCCTGTAACTCATGGGATGCAGCACTGACATGAATGGACCTTCCCGCATGTGAGGCTGTGAGTGGCTCTTCAAGAAAATGCACTCCAGTAATTGCATTGTATGCAAATGTGTTTAGTAATGTATGTACAACGTTTAGTAGCCTATAGCTTGGGAGGTGCATACTAACCTGCTTCTTTCCTGCTGTCTTTCCACTCACTCTTCTCATCTTTAAAGACTATAAGCCTGCCAAGGCACAGGATTCCATCTTTTGCTCTGTTACCATCTTTTGCCTGGTACAGTTGTTGGCAATCTAAATGTAAGGAATATTCCAGATCACTCATATTAGCTTTAGCAATGTACTCAGTATATAACCAAAACTAATTGCTTCCAAGATTGAAATGGTTACTCTGATTTCAAAAGACTATGTGGTGGTTTGTGGGACATCAAGCCCTTTGGCCCCTCCATTCCAGATGTGTTAATAAGTCCTTTATTTTGTATTATTAACACCAATTTAAAATGTTCTTCATACATGAAACCATTCCACTTAGAATATGTCAGGGTGATTTACAGTTAGATTTAAGTAATTCAAGAGCTTGGAGACATGAATGGAGATTATTGTGGGCAGCGTGTCCTCTCACAAGGCAGTGCCATTTTAACATCTAGAAAGTAATTTGGGCTCTGATTTTTTTTTTCATAAGTCAGCATGAAGTAAGCTGTCTGTGAGCCAAAAAAATCCATGAAGTAACCTGAAATAATGTTCTGAGAAAAACACAAGTGTATGTTTAAGGAAAGGAATGTTTATTAATTTTGTACCTGGGCACCAATCACTGTGGTTAAACATTTGAGTATGACCAATACCCCACAAACATACATATATTTTCAGGTCTGTTAATAAACTTGCTTTTCCCTGCCCCTTGGTGATATAATTATTGATGAAAGGCTGTTGATACTTCCTTAAATTGTTACAGCTCTGGGCAAATACTCTAACACAATCCCTGTTCTTCCACCAAGCAGCAAGGTGTCTGTCCTGTATTTAGCCACTGAAGAGTTACAAGTTTAAACATATATCCTTAAACATATATTGAAGTGCCCCATATAGTTTCTATTTCTCCTTATATCCTGGAGTCTCCTGGAAGTCAAGGCACCCACTCGCCTGGCTTGCAGGCCACCCTGCAAAGTAGCATCTTTGGAAGGCATAAGCCACAGTCCTCCTAGTTAATCCTCATGCTTTTTTGCTCCTCTCAGTTGCCCATCTTCCCAACTTTGAGCCATAAATAATGCTTTCTTCCTGCTCCTTTTCTCCTCCCTCCTTGTTGCTTCTTTCTGCAAGAGCAAAGTCTTTTTTTCAGCATAGATGTTCAAAGGTCTGGCTGGGTGGGAGTTTGATTATAGGGAATAAGGATGTGGCCTGAAAAAAATAAACCACCACAGGATGTGAGAATCTCTTTCCAGATTGTCAAAAGAGATATGGCTGGCATTGACAGCCTCTGGGGCCTGAAAATGTTCCCTGAGAAATACTGATGACTGATTATTAAAAGAAAAGATTAACTTCATGAAGCAGCTCCCCCCCTCCAATTATCAGGAGCAGATATATTGAGAACACACGTTTCCCTGGATTTTTATGCAGAAAAAAAAATCAGGAAAATCTGGAGTTTAGAGGCATGATTATTTCTCATATAATCATTAGCAACCATCTTTTGTAGAGTAGGTTGCTTTGTATGGCAGCAAAAGTGAAATGTTGGAAAGCAATCTCTCAGACAGACACTTCCTTAGTTATTAGTCACTGGCTAATAATAGTGTCATTTTTTGGGTGTGATTTAATGAATGAAATTTTAAATACTTTTGGCAAGTAATCTGAATTGTGTTAGTGACTAGATAACATAAGATAACCTTACATAGGTAACAAATTAAGTTAGCAGGCAAATATTATTGTATGTAACACCTAGGAACACAAGCTCTGCCTTTGACACAAATGCAGTCTAATAAATGGTGCTTTGCAAACATAGTCAGGAAAGTGCTAGAAGGCACCTTAAAAGGTCATCTAGTGCAGACCTGCTGACATAAGAATTAGCTTTTCTTAATCATACCCTGAAGGTCATCATGTTCCAGTTTTTTTGAAGATTTTTCTCCCTGCTGTGGTCTACAGTTTGTTGCCCTTGTGAAGTGTACTAGAGTTGCAATTTTTTATTTTTTTTTTATTTTTTTGTATAATAGTGAGAATCCACTCTGCAGTTATGATAAGAAGGTGGAGGGAGAGGGGAGAGGAACAGTGGCTTGGATACATCAGACCAGGCTTGGATTTCCTGGGGATGGGAGGGGGATGATGTTTTGGGTGTTCACAGGTTTGGATTTATTGTGTCTTGTGGCAGGAAAATGCTTTTTCCCCCTTTTCCCAAAGCTGGTTTGAGCAGTTGTCTGATGCTTCACACATGATAACCAGCAGTCAAAGTCAAACTCTAGCTGCTGAGTAGTAGGCAGCCCAATGCAGTCCTGAAAGCACTAGGCATGCTCAGTTAGCATGTTGCTTTGCTACTCATTAACAGAAAAGCAAAGGCTTTCTGCCAGAGCCCTGCTGTTACAGGAGGTTAAGCCATGGAGGGTGAGTAGCAAAGCTGGTGTCTCCGGGTGGAAAAGGTTCTTCTCCTGCTCAGGTGCATGTGGTGTGTTGCATGGGTGACTAATGTACTATGATCATCTACAGCAGGTCAGTGAGAAAAAAAGAAGAAAAAAAATTGATCCAGCAACACTGTGGCAGGTGGGGCATCATCTGCTTTCCCTCCCTTGGGAAGACTGGGACTCTTACAGCAGGGGGCGGCTGTACGATGGGCAGGGGGGCAGAGCACTGACCACTGTCTTGGGTGTGTGCAGTTCTTCAGGCTTTGTGGCTCTGGGTTGGAGAGGTAATAACCGTCCTCCTTCCTAATGCGCGTTAGGGCATGGGTGTTCATAGCTAAACCCAAGGAGCTGTTCTCTCTGCATTGTGGTGATGCCTACAGATGCTCTGTGGATTGGGACTGTGTAGCGCCCTGACACAAACTCCTTCAGCAGCTGCAGTCTCACGCAGGTGGTGCCAGAGACTGTGCTGCCTTCAGGGAACACTGCTATACGGCTTGCAGTACCTTTAGGAGAGCATCTTCCTCATGACCTTCTTGCTACTGGTAGTTCCTCATTCAAGACTCAACTGGGTTTGTGTCATGTGAAAAGGCAGGCAGTTAATTCATGATCTCTGCAGATGCCCTACTTGGTAAGGGCGTACACACAGTGTACGTGACCAATGGAGATACTAAGGGTTGTGAGACTGTGAAAAGGACTGTGATTTAGGGTCAGTATTCTGTTCCTCTTTGAGTCAGACTCCTCAAGACAAATGTAGCGAATTGCTTCAGTCAGCCACACGCTGTACCGCAGGCTAATTTCTGTTTGAATGCATGACATATGAGTACCTAAGCACCGTCATTCATTAAGAACTTGTGTTTTCCCATGGATAACACTGGAATCTGGAGCCTCCAGCTGAAAGGACAGTTACTGCCTTCCTCCTTGATAAGCATTAGGTGACCTCAACAGTGAGAGAGGGTGTTGTTCACACTCAACCAGCTCTTATGCTTTGTATGCTACTAGATGCTCCAAGTAGCATCATAGGTTTCTGGTCTCTGTCTTTCAGGTGGGCAATGCCTGTCTTAGAAAAGGTAATACTGGAAGGAAGCAGTATTTAATCAGAGTGCAGCTGTTTAGTTATTAACTCTTCCCTTCTATTAGGTATTTGAACTGCTTCTTTTTCCTGGAAATAGAATTTGGCACAACTAATTTCTATCTCTTCTTTTACTACAAAAGTCTTTTGTTCTTAGTTCTGCCTTCTCAGAAGATTTCTGTTGCCCTTTCAGCCTTGGTGGTTGTTACCCACTTGGTTCTAAATTGGTATGTATTAAAAAATTATATGGACAGGCTGCCTTTGGTACTTAAGAGGTCTTTATCCCCTGCAGAATCTGAGTGACCTGTAATAGTTAACACATTTCTTTCAAAGACTCCAAGAAGGAACAGTCAATCAGCTTGTAAAATAATAAAAAAAAAAAAAATTCTCTTGCCCAAGATCAAGCAAAAAGTCCGGGAGAGGGGACGTGAAGCAAGGGTCTCTTTTAGCCTAGTTTGGTAACGTATCCTAGACCAGCCAGTCTCTGATAAAGGCAGTCAGAAGCATGCAAGGGGATGTTTAATTTTGGCAACTGCAAAGGTCATGTCTTCGAAGTTGGTATTGTCTGTGTGGATTATTTCTTCTTTATATTTTTATTCACCATTTGCTCTTGATCACAACTTTTTTATTATTTTATTATTATTCTTTATATGAAATGTCAGCACTTAATCCAAAGAAGGGCTAAATTCTTGTAGAAAGGTCAATGGTAACTTTCATAACTATAACAAAAGTAGCATCAGGTCCCTGTTGATGTAAATCATAGGGGAGCTTCAGAATTGCATTTGAATTAGGTTGCATCCTTATCCCAAACCTTTGTTGCATTTTCTCTTTGTAACAAGTTGGCGTTGCAAAATATTTGGTTTTTTATACAAATGCAATGGGCTTGTAGCTGTCCAGACCTGTCAAATACTGATAGTTGTCCCAAAGGCATCACCCAAGGACCTGCCAGCCCAGCAAGTACACACAAGTTAGTTTTAGCAGCGCTTGTGCTTGGTTCAGTGAATCGGAGGTAAATGGGGGTAGTCATGAGGTTTCAATGTGTTGCCTACCTATCGGCTGCAGGGCATCGTGGTGGAAGAATGGTAGAAATAAAAAGGCCCAGCAAGGGTTAATGTACTGTAATGACTGACTGAAAAAAACATGTTCAAACACTTTGTAATTTGTGTAATACCTTTTTTTGTTAATGAGCTGAAGCTGGGGAGGGGTGCAGCTGCTTGGGGGCAGGGGAGGGTCAACCAGGGGTTTGAAGCTGTTTAACTGTACACTTGGTCTCTAGTAATGTTAGGTGATTTTTAATTTACAATAGTGTTTCAGAATAATTGCTCTAGTCCTTTTTCCGCACTTATTCAAAGTCCTCCTAATGTTTTAATTTCCACCCCAATGGAACATAAAGTGAATAAACAAGGAAATGAGTGGAGATGTATGAAATGATGGTCTTACACTTAACAAGCCTGTTTGTTTTTTCACGCTGCTGAATAAATCCTCTGTGGTTTACGCTGCAGAGGTCAATGTTTTGCAGTAGAAAATGACTGGTTACATGTCAGTTTACTCCAAGAGTTCATCTCAATTACTGGATTTGTCAAACATGACAAGCCTGAATGACTGTGTGGTGAAAATAGCACACAGTTTGACTATTAAAGTAATTGGAGCATTGACATTTAACCGAACTGCAAGAGAATTGCAGTAATAAGTCTGAGGAGCACAACCACAAGCAATGCAGAGAATATTTTTATAAAATCACCAGTAAAACTGGTGCTTTCTTGTGTTTTGATTAATGTAAATTTTAGTATCTTTTCGATTTAAATGATAAGATTAAAAGGAAGAGATAGTTCCTTTTTGCTACTTTTTTTGAAGAAATGCTAAGATTTGTATAATTGGAAATTCCATTAATTTAATATACACCCTGGTGCAGTTTTAATATTCTTACACATAATCTGTGTATGCATTGTTAATGCCCTTATAAAGTATATAGGCTATGCAGTTTAAAATGTATGTATATACATGTACATGAAGATCATAATGTGATGATCATCACGGATTTATGTTATAAATATATCAGTTGCTTACTGGATCTCCGCTTGCTACTCTACCTTGCTGAACAGCTGCTTCTGGGTTTTCAAGCCTGAGATGTGGGACTTAAAGTTCATTGCTTTGGTAAATGCAGAAGACCTTTTCTAAAATGATTTAAAAGTCATTTACTTGTATCCATCTACAATTAGATTTTTGGGGGTTTTTTTTAGAATTTATTTCTGGTGGTAAATCCTACATACATTGACTTTTTTGAGACATATTAAGACTTTGGAGAACAGTATAACTGTCAATCACTTTGGATAATTTGGATTTGTGCTTGTGGATCTGACTTTTACAGTCTGATTGTAAAAAAACCCTGATTTTCACAGTCACCAAAATAGTATTTTAGACAATGTCTTAAGCCACAGACTCTTCCAATGTCTCTGGAGCAGGAATTGGAATAATAATAATAATTTATGACATTGCTCTGAGGGGGGTCATCCTCAGGTGACTTACCTTTATTTTGGCACATTAATTTTACCTTATTGGAACTTGAAAATATGTTACCTCCCAATGATGGGAGCGAGTCTTCATGTGGATATTGGGAATCTCCTATTCCTGGTGAAGTAAACCAGACAGATAGTAAAGTAATCGCAAAAGGAGCAAGAACATGGTACAACCAATGATGCATCTAAAACACCTTAATTACATTCATTTGTAAATATATTTTTTGCGAAGAAGGTTAGAGGTATGGAGTGATGTTTGCCACTTCCACAGTCACATCTTAATTATTGTAATATCACAGCACCACAGAGCAGTACTCTTTAAAAATTAATCTGTTACTTGCCTTGACTTGCTTAAGTCCCATCTCTATAGAGCAGTTGAACATTATGCTTAAATCCATCTCCCTTGTGTAAATCTAAGTATGTGTTTTAATCCTTTTGATTTTGGTGAGACTTACACATACAGGCAAGCCTTTAGCTCAGTAGAAACAAACCTAAGCATAGATTTAACTGTTTTACTGAATTTGGGACGTGACTGATCCAAAGCAATGCTTAGTCACAGCCTAAGTGGCCTTCCGTAAGGACAGACTTTCCAGTATTTCCCTATAGAGAAAATAAAGGACTATTCAAGGAAATACAGCAGATGCTTGGTTAACTGTTTGTTGGCCTTAGTGTGCAAATGGAGTATTTGTTAGGACCAGAACAATATATTGGAAAAAAGAAGCAGGTAAGACTGGGAGGGGGGGGAATGTCCCCCTGAATTACGCTTCAACTTTTTGAAGTACATTCACATTCTGTAAAACTAGTTATCTCCTCCTCTATTGTTGATGTAAATCCAGTCAGTGTCCTGAAGTTGCTCCTCATTTTACCCTAGTTTAATAGAGATCAGATACACGTCCCCACAGAATGAGCTCCTGTTTCAGAGCTTAAGTGGTACTACCCCTACCTGACCTAAGTCCCTTTGCTTTGAGTGTCATGGCACATTGTGGTTGTCCATCTCCCGCTGTTCTTGCCAGCTTCTCCTAGAATTTAATTCTTAAGATCCAAATTCATACTGAAATGTTCTTCACAAAAAGGGGCTCAAGTACAATGAAGTAAATAAATGAAAAGGAACAGAGAGCTGTTTACTTTTCTGGAGTTTGGAGGGCTGAAATAGGAATTTGTGCATGCCAGGAGAAACTCCCTACTTCAGCATTAAACAGTTTAGACAATTTTAGCTGCCAAGGTTAGTGTAAAGTCCCAAATCAGTCATTTGGAACATCAGGTAGGGAGGAAGGATTATTTGGCTGTGCACTATTCAATGGAAGTAGTGTCCTCCAAAGGAGAAACATCCATCCAGTTACAAGAAAAAAGCATCATGATTCTGATGGAACAATAAAATAGCAAAATAATTTGGAACCTCTTTTTTCAAAGCTTCTCAAGTAAGAAGGAATGAGGTAAAAACTGGGAGCAACCTTACCTGTCGGTTCTTGGGCAGAGGGGTGAAGGCAGAGTGCACTCTGACAGTGGGAGAGCAGCATAGCCTGTGCTAGCTGTGCAGCCTGTAACCGTGTTCTGAACTTTGAGATGATAGAAACTGATGCAGAACAGCTAGATACCAAATCGAGTAAATGAACATCCAGCAAAAGGCTGCTGCTGGAGATCTTCAAAGCAACAGGAGCACCTTGTAGGAGTTTTGCATTATAGATAGGCTTAAAGTCTGAATACAGTGATGTGTTGTTCTTGAAAGAAAGAAAATACTAGGGAAGTCTTGTAACTGACTACCAGTCAGTCACTGTCACTAGAGACACTTGGACGGGTGCCAGTTGTGTTGGGACTTCTGAGATGACCTGCAAAAATCTCAGGTGGAAGTGCACTGACTCCAAGATACCAAGTTATCTTCTAGTTACTGGCCCCACAAGGAGAAGATGTCGGCCTGGTGAGGCCTAAAACTAGTAACTCTAAAATGCAAGAGTTACAATCAGTTAAAACACACAAGGCTGTTTTGCTCAGGTTTCATTCTGGTAGGTCTGCAAACTTGCCTGAAGATCCAAAGCCACACAGGCAGAACTGCTTGTCTAAGAAGAAATTTCATCTGCTTGGTGAAATGAGTTATAACAAGTCTCATTGCAGAGATTTATCAGTGGTTGGGGCAACAAAAGAATGTGAATTGCAATATACTTTAGCAAATCCTTTTGTGGGTATGTTACGTGGAGCCGATGGCGAGCAGGGCTGGATTTTGCTCTGTGGGCTGTGATTGAAGACCTCTGTTGATTCATGTCAAGGCAGTTTGAGAAGTTACTGCCAATTACTTTGCCCTGCCTCTGCTGGAACTCCTTATCCTTGAGATAAACCAGCAAAAAGTAGTGTGCCTGCTCTCCAGCCACTGCAGCTCCCAGCCCGAGGGCAGTGTAATCTACCTTCAGGTTTTCTTTGGCACTGAAGAAGCACATGAGCTGAGGTGGCTGGGGACTCTGAGTCACTGACTAACCAGATTTAACTATGGCAATGAAGTGGTGTGGGAAGAGGGTGGGAGGACGGGCGAACTCTTCAGTCACTGCTGTTAAATCCAGTAGGGATTGTTTTGCAGTGTGCTTACTGTCCACGTTGCAGAAGTTGCAATGAACCTTTTCCTTCCTGCAGCATGGTTGATCAGTATTTTGGTATGTTCAGGGGATGAACAGGCCCTGTATTAGCCAGCAACTGTAGTCATCTTCTAATTGACCTTTAATGAGTTTGCTTGGAAAAGACTTGATGTATAGGAACTGAGTATCAAATACAAGTGAGTAAATAATGACTAGAATGGAGCACACTCACCTACCTACATTAGCTTAGTGTTTTCTGGAGATAAGAGCTTAGTTTGGCTCCTGTAACTGTTTCAGGGCACAAATAAATACTATCAAGTGACAAACGCCTAACCACGCAGTCAGTAGGTATAAAGCAGTTGTACAATTCAAAGCTGCTTCTGGAGTAATTTTTAAGAAACTGTCAAACTCATTCAGTGTGATAAGAATGGTGCATTTATGTTGGTTGCAGTTCTGTGATTCTTCTCTTTTAGCAAGTTTTAAACTCGGGATTAGAGTCTGCTTTTTTTTGGATGGGGAGAGTGTCTTTTTCAGACATGGAGATGTCCAGAGGACCTTCTGCAGGGATCTAAAGTTTTGAATTAACACTAGAGAATGTTTTGTGATGCATCATGTTATTTTTACAGGAAAAGATGGACAAGTCCATGTATTTCATCCCTTTATTCATGCTTACATGACAGTAAGCTTTGAAAGTAAACCATATCTACTTGTAAGGTTAATATAGGCTTGACGTGGAAAGGCACTTTGACATTGGTATAGTGCTTAACTGAGTATAAAGGCATGGGAGTAGCTTCTTGAAATGAAGAGGTAACCTGGGGCTCTATTCAACGTAATTCAAAAGCCACCTCAAGGAGGAAAGGGTTTGATTCTCCCTTCTTCCTCTCTGTGAGGGACACAACTGAGCCTCATTTTTTAAGAAGGAGTTTCACTGTAGCCCTCACGGAGAAGCAGGGAAGTAGGAAAGGCTGGAAGGAGACCTCCTAACATGTGCTAACATTGCTACCATGAGACAGCATAATTTAATCATCATGATTTTCCACTAAAACGATGTGAAAATGCTTTAGTTTTATAATATGGAAACTTTGAGACTTTCTGCTGAGTTTTGCTTTTGCATTTGGAATCTCTTTGAACCCAGCATTCAGGTCTGCAGGCTTACCAGCTTCACTCATAGCCAAAGAAAGCATTCGCTCATATAAAACCTACAAAGTCAGAGCTCTGTTTCATACTAAATTATTATTAGCCTGTTCTTAATAGCAGAACTCTCAGCTTGCTTTGTTGTTATTTTTTGGTAAGGGAAAAAAATAAACTTGCTTTTATTTTTAAGTTGGGTTGGGTTATTTAAACTGAATGTGACACTCAGACTTCAAAGAATCCTGTGCAGTACATTTTTAATCGGTTGTTTTTAATGAATTCTAGTCACTAGGAAATACTGTTATCTAGGTCAGATTTTTTGAATATTGTTTTTCTGTGGCTGTGCATCCTGCTGTGCTTTCTCTAAAATGAGCTCCCCAATGATGTCTTATTGTTTTACTCTCTCACAGCTTCCTGGAGTAACTTTCCTAACTGTAAATGTAGGGTTGCCTTTGTTTTTCAATACAAATGTACCAACGGCTGAACCAACATCCACCCATCTAAGAATCAGTCCTAAACTTTCTTGGGGGACAAGGAGGAATGATGTAAGCTACCTCAAAGTTTTATCCTTGATTGAACTTTTGCCTCCCTGGAAGGATTGGAGAAAAGATGATCAAACCAGAATTTACTACTGAATTTCAAAGGTATTGACATAACTGCTTTTTAGCTACTCTTAGCAAAATGGCCTTACCCAAACAGCAGAGCAGAACATCACCTGATGTTATGGATGGGCTCCTTGAGGTTTCTGAGCATTTCAGTTCTTTCAGGCTCTTCAATGAGACATCCTCTAGCTATACTGTAGCTCATCTTTTAGTATGTTTCCCCAAGAGACTTCTCAGTGCCTTGAACAGAAAAGCATCAGTACTGTTAGCTGTGCTTACAGGAGGGGATGCCAAGCAGTGGTCACTCAAGATGACCCAGCGGATCTGTGGCAGGGTAGGAACTTGCACCAGTTTCTCTTCAGCTGGCCATCCTGCCCCTTTCTGATACCACATTTTCTTCAACACATTACATGGATTGCGCACGTACCTCCATGTTCATCCACAGAATACCAGTACTCAGCTACAGTTTCTTTATTTGATTGACAACAGTCTCCACTCCTGGTGGAATGATTACTTACCTGAAGATATTTCCAGGGTAGTCTAAACAGGTAGATGTTTTTAACTTCTGTGTTTATTGATAATTTTTTTTTGTTACTGTGCTAAATAGATAGCCTTACCTGGCAGCAGATACTGTGTGAGCTGACACGAAGTTCATGTAAGAGGCTCTGGTTTAGAGGCATTCAGTCAGAATCCAGGATGGCAGATTAAATCCACACCATTGTCTCCACATACGGTTATTTACACCAAATATTTGTGCCACCAGTGCCTCCCATGTTAACCGCGAAGACTGCTGCAAGAGTATGTTGTCAGGAGAGGATACGTTTTCAAATAATAACGTGAGGTGGAAACATTCTTGTGCAGCATGACGTGAACTCACCAAGTCTTTCCAGTGAAATCCCATAAACTGGGGGATTTCTACAGAAAATCTTACATGGACTACACAAAATTGCAATAGCTAATTAAATTATTGTATGCATTTTCTTAAGCATATCTTGGGCAGGGAGATTCTTTTCAGCTCACTGAATAAAGTAGGGTGTCTGCCAGAAAATTGCCCTTTGCACAGACACACCTGTAAATAGTAGTGTTGGTTTTGTCTTAACAAAGTGATTCTTGTCTTGTGTTTTTTGCATCATAGAAATATTAAAACTAGTTAGTAATTGTGGCAATTTGCTATGTGGGCTATTAATTTTTGGCAGTGATGTAACAGGTCAGCATATAAGCAGTTGAAAGGAAAAGCCAGTTTTGTGATCTAAATGGTTAAGAAGAGAAAAGCAGCAAAATAATGTGGAGTTTATATCAGAATGAGGATACTGAAAGTGAAGAGATGAGTAGAAAGCTGGATGACAGCCTGCTGAAAGTACCTCTAGAGTAACTCAGTGCTCCCTGTTTTGGAGCTCAGGTGTTGGGTGTCCTGGACTTCCCATCTTACTTACATTAATGGCAAACCTCAGCAGTCTGCAAACAAGGGCTGTAGCAGAGGACTTGAGCAGTTGCTCTTAAAAGCTTGAGCTTGGGCTGATGAGGTAGAAATATGGTTTCTTTTTGCTGAAGAAGAGAAAGGTTGGATAGAGTCACTGGTGCCAAATCTAAGTAAAGCAGACTGGTCCCAAGGAGTTTTGAGCTCTGTGAATGCTAGCTTGGATTGTTAGTGTTAATATGAGGCTTCATTTTAATAAATGAATAAACAAACAAACACAATACTGCACCTTTACTAGAAGTTTGCAGCTGGCATTGAAGTACAGCAAAAAAGAGAGATGTGGACTTCAGCCAACAAGAAACCCAGCCACTTAAACTGACCTGACCTGGTATAATTTTATTTTCAAGTAACACAAGGACTTCAAATGCACTTGCACAGATGGTGGATAATTGACTTCTAGTAATGAATGCTGAATGTGGAGGTGCCTGTGCTGTTCTTTATTTTGTCAGCCTTTGACACCATTGATCACAAGGCTTGTTGACTCATGTGCTGTATGATCTACTTTACACCTAAGTTAAGTGTTCGGACAGGTGGTCAGCATAACAACTTTACCTAAGTCTTATTAAAACCCTAGTTTGAAAATTTAAGAGGGACTTAAAGCTTGCCGGTCCTCTGCAAAAGGAAATTTCTTTGAGGTGAATTTTGGTGTCTGAAGGAGCACCTGGCTGTGGATTTGTATTTCAGTAAGCACCTGTCTCTAGGTGCTTAGATCTCCTAGCACTCATTGCTGACAAGGTAATGCAGTGCATTGGGAAGCGTCTGTGGAAATGGAGGCTTTTTTTAGTAGCAGTTTGAAGATAAAACCATCTCCTCAAGCCTTTGACAGTTCCATAAACACGCGTTTCTGGTTTTATTATGCAAATTAGGTGTCATTAAAGACCAGCTGTGGTATTTGGTTTGGTTTTATTTCTATACATCATATTTGTGCTGAAGACCTATATCCTTAGAAAGTACTTGCACCTTTTTATTAAATGTTACAATTCTTGCTGAAGCATATTTTTTGGACATCTCTGACCAGTGACATTTCAAGATCAGGACCTTTGAGGTTCAGTATGTCGAACAAAATGTTATGATTCTTTTGTTTCTACCTTCAGATTCATTCATTGAGATAGCTGAAACTGTGCCTGGTGAATCAACAGAGAGCTGTATCTTGCCCTCTTCAAAGCTGTTGGGCAGGGATAGGAGAGAACAGCAGGGTGGCATTTGGAGGTAAATATTTTTCTCCACAGCCTCAGTTGTCTTTCCTCATGTAAGCTTGGTGATGCTTATAATCGGAGTGGGAGTACTGTCTTGTGTTAATTGTGCTTTCTCAACAAAGGAAGAGTTCAATGATCTTCTATTTTTAACACAGACAGTGTTTAAAGATGAAATAATTTTGATTAATGCTTGTCCATGTTAAATGGCTTCATTTAACAATATGATTTCATTAGCAGTGCAATTTAGTTCTAACCTAGTGCATTTTATACAACAGGCAAGGCATGAGAGATTGACAACTGTTTTTTTCACCTGTCTCCTATGATGCTAATGCCTCTGCAGCCCTTCTGCCATGCCTGCAAAGAACAAAGCTTGGTCTTTGCAGGGTGTCACTCCTCATTTCATTACAGAGAGGCAAAGGACACCTTTACTCTTAGATTTTGCCCAGCCCAGCCAGGGCTACCAGTCTGTGTAAATGCAGTGCAGTTTAAAGCTTCTTGGAACGTACCGGGGAAGAGCTTAGTTCAAAGGTTTTATCTGAACAAAGTGCCCAGTCAAGGAACTGACACTTTTTGCGGGGTGTCTTCTTAGAAAACTGGGCCCTGTCATTCATCTCAAATGTTTTAACCATTCAATAAAGTGTCAGTCTGTATCACTGCTACTATTGATAATGGAGCCTGGTTTCCAAAGGGAATACATGGGTTCTTGTTCTTTACTTTCTGCTCCTGTATCTATTTAATCACACGTTGGGAACGGTCTGCCTGACAATGTAGGTTAAGGAGTGGGATTCTTGAGGAAAATAAATGACCAAAGTAATCTAAAGAAGTTTTAGGGACTTTCAAAAGTATATCAAACCCAACAGCAGGCAAGGTCCCACTTTACGCTGGGCTGTCAGCATGCCCCATCTGAGCCAACTACCCTCAGTGCAACCCCTTCGTGGAAATGGGACCCGGCACGCCTTCAGTTTGCAAGGTGGCCCCAGGCCTTCCCTCTTCCTCCTAAACTGGCACGTTGTGCATGCCTTCAAGTGCAACAGTGCGGTGGTTCACTGAGCAGCCTAGGCTTCTGCTCCCCCTCTTCAAGGTGTGTGAGAGTGGAAGCCAACAGGCATCCAGGCTTTCTGCAGGTTCCCAAAACTTACTTCCCCTTTTTGGGAGCTGGAGGAAACATCCAGATCTAGACAATGTATACATTCAATATCTTCTCAAAGCTAAAGATAAAACAACTTGTGCTTTTCAAAAGAAGCAAATGATAAAACACAAGATGCTGCAGTGCTCAGAACCCCTCACTGAAGATGGGGCAGAAAGAGAAAGCAAGATAAAAGATGTTAGCGCACAATGTTTAAGCAAAAATGCTCAGTCCTGCTACTGAGTTCTTTAATACATCCTAAAGCAGTAGTAGGGATGTAGTCTTTTTTGCTTGGCAGTTCATCTTTAAATGAAGAAAATAGCCCAATAAAGTGTATATATTCTTGAGCATCATGAAGACACAGGCTAATGTTCAAGTACAGGAGCTGAATAACAATAGCCTAAGGGTAAATGCCTTTACATGTCTAAGAACAGCAAAGAGACTTTATATCTGTTATCTTTAATACATCTTAATGGACAGTGATGGATTTACTCTAACTTTTCATTTCACTAATTGACTCTCTAACACCTACCACCTACATTGTAACAAATTAATCTCATGCTTGTGTTTTGGGCTTTTTTAAAATAAAGGTGTGCTTGTAGACAATTTATCTACTATTTCCATTGCCATTGATGTGGCTGCCATTTATTCCTGTGGCAGAGCTCCTGGTGGTTTCCACAAGAGGAGTCCTTGGCTTTTAATTATTTTTAAAGTATTTTTATTTCTTTTCTTTTAAACTAAGGTCCAATGTTTAAAAATCCTACAGCAAGTGTATCTGAGTATTTTTAGCACTGTAGATTGGAGCCTAATCTGCCTTGCCCTTCTCTATGCAGTAATACCAATAAGCCAAATTAATTTACTCTAGACTTTTATTAGTCCCACTGAAAACAACATCGCGTGAGACTGAGGTAGTAAAGGCTTTGTATGTGTAATTTGCATATATATTTTCAGAAAAAAAGATTTTTTAAAAAAATTCCGCTAGCTTTGTTTGACCAAGTTTGTGTACAAATACAACGAGACAACTAACAGCACATAATGCGTCCTGTATCTGTGGACTTCTGAAGAGCCTTCAGCTCTCAATGCACAATTGAAAATACATTTTCAAATAGGGCTACACCTTCAATAAGTAACATCTACACAGTCAAATATGATTGTCTCTTATTTTTTTAAAAAGAAAGTTATTAGTTGCACATTTCATTGAAAAAAAGGCTCATCCTAATGCTCAGTTTCAAGGGACAAATTACTCTTTTTCAAGATCTGGTTCAGAACATGCTGTGCTGTTTGGATGATGACTGGATTTGTGTCCATGCTGATTTATTATTTTTGAGAGTCATGACTCACTGTAAATGGGTCTGGGGTGCTCTGGCTCCATTGTGTTCATTTCTCTGTGCCCTGTTAACTTCTTATGCACTCCAGACATTCTTTTTATGCAGTGGCCTGGTTTTTTGTCTTTTTCTTAGTATTGTACAATCTCCCACCACTGACATGGTAAAAAATTGCATCATCAATTTTATTCTTGTTATAACATTACCCTGGAATCTTCCAGGCAGATTATCATATGTTAGCAGTGTAGCAACTGCTTTCAGAATAGAGCAGGATCCCTGGGGCTTCTCTTCCTGGGCAGTTTCCTAATAATGTGCTCTCCAAGGCATCTCTTCTCTCTTTCTCTTATCCAGCAGTGGGCAACTATTCCAAAGGGTGCTTCTTCCCAGACCCACGGGTCCAGTCCTCTGCTCATTTGTTTAGCAGTGCAATCAGCACCACCGTTCCTAGCAAGATGAATTTTACTGCTGCACGGGTATGAAAATAGGAGCCACAGAGGCCTAGATCTATTGGAAAGTGAAGAATTAATGCAACAGGAAACACCAGCTTTCCTTACTTTCGCTGAACATTTTAAATGCCCTTCTAATAAAATAAATCATCTCATTGAAGTAGTTTCCTACTGGTTTTGTGCTAAAGCTTGCCAATTTCCCAGCTGCCTGCTAGTCAGTACAAAGACAGGTAGCATCCTCTGTGTGCGTTTTTAACCCAGATTCTTCATTCGCTTATGTCAGTGTTTGCAGTAAACAGGAATTTGCAATAATCAAGTGCTGGATCCTGTTGTCTTGTGACTAAACTTTTCAATCTTTGTTATTGCTACCCAGCAACTGGATAAAAATAGAGGGGAAAAAGCCTTAAATACTTAATAACAATACAAGTGAAGACCATTTAAAAAATGAATATGCAATATGTATAGGCAGCTATGCTGAACTATTTGCATATGTTGCAATTTACAATCACATCTGCTTTGCAGAGTCTGCAGTCATTTCTCTGTCTCATTCCTGCCATAGCCAACGCAGAGCAGCCTATGTGGCAGAAAAGAGATGTCTGAAGAATTTTCCCTCCCAGCCCCATTCTATCTGCATTTCTGTGCTGCTCTTGGAAACCTGACTGGGTTTTGTGTCACTTCATAAAGCATATCGGAGTATCATTTTACCTGTTCATTAGCTGGATTTGTGCAAGTTTGCAAAAATAAAACAAATTCTATTTTTTCAAATAGTTATAATAATAGTAATAAAAGGAAAACAACTCAGAAGCCTTTAACTAATGCAAAGTAAGCCCATACATCTCCCTGGGAGGCAAAGCTGCGATTAGCATGTTTGAATGCCTTACTACAAGCGATACTTTGTGAAAATGCAGCACTTTTTGTGGGAATGAAAAGTGCAGTTGCAAAGCAGGTTGTTAATTAACAGAAGAGTTAGTGTAGTGTTTGCTGTGATTTCATCCTGGCTTAACAGAGCAGAACCAAATTGAAGAGCCAAAAAACAGGCAAGCAAGAGCTCTGTTGTTGGTGGGGTTTTTTACATCCTGAGAATTTGACTTTATACATTATTCTAGTCCCCACACGTTAAGGTAGGGGGCAGAAAATTGTGGAGTGTTGATTTTAATTCAAGATTCCATATGTTATAAGTAGGTACTTTTATTTTTCTGAGATTATTTCTAGTTGTTGCAAAGCTCAGAAATGGACAAGGCAGTTTTATGTAGTTGAAATCTTATCAACGTTTTAGTCTGACTGACTAGAGTTCAGACTGACACTTGACAGCTCGATTTTCATTACAGAAAAGAAGGAAGGAGTCTCCCTAGGGTAAAGACATCATGTTAAGGCAACAAAGTGTTCTCTCTTGTCCTGCACTAATCCCACAGCCTAAGCAAATCTGTGTGTGAATGCACACCTAACATCGTGTCCATGACACACTTGGAAGCATCCTTCAGGTTAAAGTGAGTGGATGCAATTTTGCCACTGAACCAATGAAGGTTACTGCAGTCTGCCTGTTTTAATTGTTTTGCAGAATTGTTGTGAATAGATTAGGTGATTTCTGACGTCTCTTGATAAGGAACATCACTAAATACATACACTCAGTGAAAATTAGTATTAGCAATGCCAAAAAAAAAGCACATCTAACTCATTTTATTAGAAAAGTCTTTAAGATGGGCAGTCTATTCCAATTCTTTAACTGATGCCCTATTTTCTTTCATGTGAAATGCAATAATATTACAGTTTCCCCTTGTCAGATGAGGATAACTGATGAATGAAGTTACATTCAGCGTAAGATGGTATGATAACTCAGTGTGGCAAAAAGAAGTGAATTACGGATCAGTGACAGATAAAAACTGCTCTGTCTAAATTGTCATTGATATCGTACAGTGGCAAAAAGACTGTCTCCTTATGTGCTGCTTTGTGAAATGTTGTGCATTGGTTGCTGTTCCTGAGTTGCTAAGCCACTTGGTGCCTCACATCATGCATGCTCATGCTCCGGCAGCTAACAAGACAATACCTGGCAGTCTTAAAACAGACTTTTAGCACAGCTCACTTTTTGGGAAGAGGATCAAGTTTTCCTGGTTCTCCAGCCTCAAGTTCCCATCCTTGCCCTGCTTGCTAAGCCAAGAGTGATTCAGCTGTAACTGGAGAAGGGCAAAGATAGCTGATTTTTCTCTGATGCTAGGTTAGTGAAAATGCAGTTTGTTGTGGTCGAAGAAGAGAGAATATTGTTCCCAGACTTTGAGTGTCTTACTGAAGACCAACTCAACAGTAAGATAAGTTGGGGGGGGGTGTGTGGTTTTGCCTTGCCTCCCAAAGCCATTTCACATATCCATGGCTCTGTTTCATTTGTTCTTAATTGCAATATGCTTTGTAAGCTAATTTTCCTTAGCTTAAGGTTCGTTTACAATTGAGCACTTAAACCTACATCACTGCAAATGAAAATACCCCATGCTGTTGAAATGCCCAGAGCTGTCCCAGGTGTGGTCTGAGGCCAGAGAGCTCCTTTGACCACCTGTCCATGCTCACAACTGCACAGCAGCAGCAGACAGTGATGGTTTCCAGGGTTTTGGTAGGTCTTTTCTGCCTCCAACTTTATCACTCCTGGTGCAAATCTGCCCCTAGATGATTGTTTCTCTGGGGCAGCCTTACCTTATGCTACAGAGTACCTCATGGCATGTCTAAAATGGAAAGCAAAAGGCCACAGTGGACAGCATGAGCAGGTGTGGGATCTGGTTTGCACTGTGTGAACTGGCTATGAAGAGGCATGGCTGGACTGATGGCAAGCCATTGCCCATCACTGGTACCATTCAGCGTCTGAAACAGTAAGAAACGCTGTGCGAAAAACAGGCTTTCAAGCCCCCAAACCCATAAAGACCAGTCATATATTACAGTTGTGTATTAATTGTGTAGCAGTAAAACTTAGCAAGAAAAGATTGTTTCATGATTAATACTGGTGAAAAATCAAGTGATGTCTTTGTGACCACTGTGAACAGGACTGCATTTGTAAGCCAAAAAAATGCAAACTACAAAGCTTTCTTGTTTCCTGTGATGAAGTTATATTCCTGCATCAATGTGCATAGCAACAACTTCAGGGAACAAAAAAGTCTTTGTTTAAAATAAATGATTATTCAGTCCTTTTTAATTTAGCATAGAGTTACCCTTTATATTCAGAAGCTCAAATGTGTCTACAGATTGTTGGAGTGCCTAAAATTCTCGGCATATTAAAATTGCACTTTTTAGAAATGGAAAGAGAATGAACATAGCAAGGAGAGGACTCTGGCTTGCAAGGGAGAGGGCAGAACCAAAGGCAGTGCTGCTTTTTCTTGGCTTTGGTCACTTGCATGCAGCACAGCTTTGACTGCTGTTTGAAAAAATCACAGTGTGTGATAACTTGTGCGTTATGTGATGCTAATTGTAAAGCAGAACAAAAGTGGATGTGATATTGATTAGAACAATGAAGTTTAATGAAGTAATTGTTAAGGTATAGCCTCCATACTGAGGAGGCTTGAAGTGCAAGCTGTTTGTTCAAAAAAACCCAACTCCATCTGAAGGAATTCCCTTGCATTCCCTAGTAGTGGTGCAGGACTGCGATGCCTGTAGGTTTCACTTTGCTGGCAGTGGGAGGTGAGTTCTGTGAGGGCAGAAGGGTTCACACTCTTTCCTTTATGCATCTTTTTTGCTTGAAAGGATATTCATCAAGACAGAGACTCTCTTTATATCCATTTCCACTGCGGTGCTAACCCTACTGTCAGTGCTTAACAAAGAGTATATAGCGTTGCACTGAGAAACAACATGAAAAGAACTTTAAAGTGGCAGAAACAAGCTCTTGGAAGCCAGATGTGTGGTTTCTTCTGTGCCTTCAATTTGGCTTTGTTATACATACATATTGTGTTACAGTCATGGATGACATCATTGCAGCTGTTTTTCCAGAGGAGCAGCATTCCCTTTGGGCATGAGATGAGCAGTGTTCAGGGCATGAATCGGTTTGGTGTAATGAATGAGGATGTTGTCGAAGAAGTTAATCTAGGAATTGACAATTGTGTGGTGAAGAGGGAGGATGACTTCAGGGAAGGAAATTACGATCTTGTGTTTAAATCAGATGAACTTGACGCAGGAGACTTTGCTGCTGGCACCACCCCAGGGTGGCAGGGAGAAGGGAGGCTTTGGGATTAGGAACTGGCTCTGAGCAGTGTGGGAAGGGAGAAGTCCAGACAGGCTTATCCTTTCCGCTTGGCTGCTGGCCATGGGCAAGCCAGGTTGATCTGCTCCCCAAGGTTCCCAACACATTGTGAGCAACAGCGATACCAGCGGTGGGGCCCAGCTGTGGGACAGCCTGAGCTTTGGACACGTCATTCCAAGTCTGGAGGGTGTAAGCTAATGGTGGGAAGTAGTTTGTTATGCAGGGAGAGGAGGTATCTGTCCAGGTTTGAAGATTTAGAAAAATCCAAGTTGGTCCAAAGATGGTGTTGGCAGGTGCAGAAGACAGCAAAGGAAAGTTTGGAGCCAAGAGCCAGGCACAAGTGTCAGAGCAGGTGTTGGGTGGGCAGGACATGGGTCATGAGCTTGAACCCATGAGTTACTAAAGACAGCAGGACCTCTGGGGAGATGTTAGGAGCATGCAGTCCTTAGCTGCTTAGACCTTTGTGATATTGTGGTCACTGGCACATGCTCTCCAGCTAACCAGAAGCAATAATCCTTTCTTGATCTAGAGAGGCTTAATGAGGAACTGCAGATATATCGCAGAGCCTTATTTTCATTGGGCAAGACACTGGTGATTATTAAAACATAATGCATGGAATTATATTGGGGGGGGGGGGGGGAGCAGAGACAGTTAAGGCCCAATTTTGAAGCTTAGATCTGTCTGTTGGGGCTTGGCAGAAATACTTGTACCTGTGAGTAGAGTTAGGAAGTGTCACTTCAGAGTTTGGTATTCTCTGCTCAGGTCTTGGTTTACAACCCATCTCTAAACATCACATGAAAAAAATTGTCAAAACAAGATGATGATAAAAAGACCTGCCAGGACACTTTTTATTTAAACTATTTAGTTTAAATCCACTTCAGGTGAGCAGGAAGAATTCCAGTGATAGCACTGAGCCATTTATACCGGAGTGCCAGGAGATCACTAAAATAAATTCATTGTTTGGTGTGCCTTTGACAACAGGACATCTGCTGTTGAACTTCACCTGATAACATCTGGGCCCAAATACTTTTCTAAAATGGGGAAAAGGAAGACAAATTGTCATGGAGAAATAGTGTCTGCATTTCTGCTGCATTAAAATTCACCATAAGCATTTTGCATACTGTTTCTCTAAGGATGAGGAGGTGGTAATTTTAACAATAAGGCTTACACATTATCTTCTCTCTGGGGATCTCAAAACATTTCAGAAATGTGAAGGAACATTTTCATTCCACGATCAAAATGTGTTTGCAACAAAGCTTTCATTTTCTTAAAAAGTTATAATTAATATATAAGAAAGCACAATAAATACCTTTCTCTTTTTTTGACTTTTCAGTCTGTATTGAGCATATAGCTGTCACAGCTAACTGGAAAACCATGTGTGCTGCTCTTTTGAAAAGGAAAAGATCACACCTGTGATTTGATGTGTAAATTGTTGAAGAAAATTTGCAGGTTAATTTGGCCTCCCGATTTGACACATCTTTCCAATTTGGCTAACAACCAACACTGCAGCTCTAAGACTGATGAAGGCAACAATAGTAAGAAATTACCACTCCTCTTGTTTTGCTAACACAAAGAGAGTTACATTGCACATTGCTGAGAAATTGAGCTTCACGAACATGTTCCTCTCTGGAACTGAGACAGCATGATTGAGAAACAGCAAGGAATTATAGACAGATACCAAGTTGTCTTGTGGTTCCTGAGAAACAGCAGAAAATTTTAACCCTGGCCAACTGGAAATGGGCAAAACTACTAGGGAAAAAATGTCACATCTGGTTCTTCAGTACCATTCATGTTGTATAGCCAGGTATGGTTACACAAACATTTTCTCAGTCAGCAAAGCCAGTTTAATCAGTTACCGTTCCTGCACTGTTGTTCACCCACTTCCATGTTGTGCCAGTTGATTATTTATAGGGTTGTGCTATAAACCAGCTCCAGATTTGGGGTTTATTTTTCTGGTTTGGTTTGGTTTTCAAGTCAAATACCTTCAGTACAGTTTTCTTCCTTTCACAGCTGCATCAGCATGGCTGAGAGGATAGAGTAGTGAAGGAAAGAAAAGGATGGAGACTTCTTAAAATACATTTGTCATCACATGAAATGTTTCTGTAACTCTGCCTTCATTTTTACAGGGTAAGGGTATGTGGTGCCACTGTTCTGATGTGGCAGCACCTTCTTGGGAGTTTCGCAATGAAAGAAAAAGGAGAATTGTCAGAAATAGCATTATCTGCCACGATTCAAATAATTTATGGAAACAAAGAAGTTTCAACATCTTCTAATGAAATATTCCTCATTATCTGTCAGGTTACCTAGGGGGCTACTAAAGATGTGAATGTACTAGCATGTTATATGGGAAATAAGGATGTGCAATGTGCATGTGGACTTGCCTGCTGTCATACCAGGAGCTTGGGAGTCTGAGATGAACTGCCTTAGGGTCACTTACAGTTCTTAAATATGTATGTACATAAATAGAGGGAGAGTTATTAATTTGAAATTATTTTTTATTCCTTATCCATGGAAATTTTGTTTCAGCTGCATGCACACATTTAAAAAGCTGTCAGTGTTTAGAAAGGCTAGTTACATTGTGCTTGAAACCAGAATCAGAAATGACCTCTAAACAAACTGTTAGATTAGAAGCTGGTTTTATGCAGATCTATCAGTTGCTTTTGAAGGTACTTAAAAAACAGGTTGTATTAAATTGAATAATATTATTTTATGATACTAATTTGAGCCAGATTGCCCTATGATGGAATAAACCAGGTTTGTTGCACGCACAACTGTGCTTAAATACCAAATGCCATATGTTGCCCAGTCAATTTGTTATTCACTGTGAACATTTCAGGATAAACCTGTAGCCAGATAAATCAATCCCAGTACACCTGAGAATGACAAACGCACTTATAAAAACTTTATTTTCTTTACAGACAATTTACCAGCAGAATAAAAACATTGTATTTATCAAACTGTTGACAAACAGCAGTTGAACTAGCTCTAGTGTTCACAGTGATCACTTAACTGCCACAGTATTGCAAGAATTTGGATTTAATCTCCTTCAGTGCCAGCATATGATAAATTGTAACTCTATCACAAAAAGTATGCAGTCATAAAGCATCTTAAAGTAGGGTTGTGTACCAGAATAAGTGGATTAGCTTTTTACATACCAGGAACAAAAGGGACACAAAATCCTCCAAATTGAATTTGTTTGAAAAGCAAACTCAAATGAAGCCAACACTTTTAATCTACTAAAGACGTAAACGGCCGTTCACCTTGCAGAGTTCAAGGTAATGTTACCAGCACAAGGGTAAGGCCCAGTCCCATATACGTTCAATCATTTGAGTAGTCTCGGTGAAATTAAGGGCATGTGCTCAGGTGATATAAACACTAGCACGGCTTTGTAAACTCACAGTGCCATACCACCAGTGCACCCCTTGTATGTTTCCAGCTTGGACTAGCGAGTGAACATATTACAGCTTGTACACAATCTCCAAGCACAGTAAACTACTTCTGATAGGTGCATGGGTTTGACCATATATTGGCCTGGAAGGCTGTATCAGCAGAGCTTTAGCAGCCAAAAATTATGTCATCTTGTCCCTTGATAGTCCGTGCTGGCAGAAACTTTTAGTAGAGATCTAGTTAGCCCTTACTAGAAAGCCTATTGTGCAGACTAATGCTCTTACAGTTAAGCCCACGTATAGAGCTACACGTTGTTTCCATTTGCTTTGGTTCTGTGTAGCTTTTATAGTTATTGCCCACCTGCAATGAGTGGGGAGGGCTTTTGTCCCCTTGCTCTGAGCTAGGTAAGTCCACAGATAGTCTATGGGATGTTGCTGTCTTCAATATCTGCAGAATTTGCAGCACTATTTTTGACATTGAGAGCAGTGCTATAGGTTTGTGAGTCTTGAGGTTACAATCATAGGATGTATACATTTAAATAGCAAGGTTGTGCTTGGCCAGAATTCCTGCAGGAGCTGGGAAAACAGCTGCAGTGTAGAAAATGGCACAGGTGGTTGGATTTGGATGTCTTCAACTGTACCTGAGACCTTGGACTCAGTTTCTGTATATTCTGTCTGCACCTACTCAATAGCAAATACTGGGCACATGCACTTTCATCCATCTCAACCTGGACTTCAGGGTGACACTGCCATTTTCTGTAGTGCATGTGCTGTCAGTGTAGGGCTTCGTGCCTAACTTTTGTCATTGCTAGCATTTTTGCTGCAGCCATTCTTCCATACTTGTGTTTCATTGCTCATGGTGAGCTGCCCTCTGTGGAGTGGACGGACAGGGGACAGCAGAGTGTCCCTCTTCCACACCGAGACAGAAATCCTTGTTCCTGGTCATAGTCCAGAGAAGTGCATTCGTGTTCAAGCAAGGGAGATCAGGATGAGGACAGACAGTTTTCTCTCAAAGCTCAGACTGCAACTGCTTTGGGCAAGATCTAAAAAGGAGAAAGGGAGAGAGCCTGGCCAGTGGGTTCACACTTTGCTATTTTAGCAGCTATGTTGACACAAGAATTATGTATTTTAAAGAAATATGTAAATATCTACAATGAAAAAACAAGAAAGAATTTGAAAAACAGAGGATGTCAATTAATCCTGACAAACAGTTAACAAGACATGGCCTTGTGAGAGGGAATAGACACCATAAATACATCAAGCCGATAACAAGATAAGCTCAAGGAGAACCAAATGGTTAATGAAACCAAACAGAAAATTACTTGAACTATGTGTGAACTATCCTAGTTAGCACACTAAAAGATCCACCCTGGAGCAAAGAGAGAGCCCTGCTAACAAAGCCCCCTCCACTAGGAACATGCACAGTGAAAGAACACTGTACCTTTAAATGGGGACAAGGCTTATAAGAACCAATAAGTGTGACTAAACATAATTGTGAACAGTTGTTCAAAGTATATAAAATGTTAGCATGTGTTAAGGGGTGAGCTAGCTTTGTGGATTTACCACCTAGCGCCCGTCTCTGTGCAGGCATGCAATAAACACATATCTTGGCTCTGTGGGTGGATCTGCTTTTGCATACCAGGTGAGGAACCAAGGTTTAGGATAACAACATGGTATCTGCTATCTGCAAGTCCATCCAGCAAAGGCTTCTCCCTGTGAAGAGCCATTGTTCTAATATATGCTGCAAACATATTTTGTGATTAAAGTTGGAAGATGGAATTTGGAATGTCCTTCATGCAAAAAATAAGACTCTTTGTTTAATTAAAAAAAAAAAAAAAAACCAAAAAAAAAAAAAAAAAACCAAAAAAAAACCCCACCACACAACAACAGAACAACTCAGTTTTCCATGAAAAAGCTGTTTTCATTAATGTTTTTCAAGTACCCTGTCAGTTACTTATGCATTTGTGGGAGAGACCAACAAGATGCCTTTTGTAATGGGCTGTGTACAAATTTGCTTCCTGCCAAACCTACGTGTCTCAGAGTCATAAGCCTATGTTTTGCTAAAATATATGAATTATTTTATCTTCCCCTCCATGGATTCTTAGTTTCTTCTTTTTTTTTTTTTTTAAGTATGTCATCTGGAAGGAACTTTATGGCCATGTGTAAGAAACTCTGGTCTGATGATTTTGGTGGGAAAATTAGTAATTCTGTATCTTGTTTTATGGAAGAGTACAGCCGCTAGTATATTCAGTCTGCCTGTAAAGTCAAGCCAGGTTGTGTTCATAGTTCATTGGTAAGGAGGAGGTAAGACCCACTGAGTTTTGTATTACGTATTTCCAAAAGCTGCATGGCAAAACAGTCATTTTCAGTAGTGCTAAGGATGTCAGCAGCTTGGGGGCAGGCGGTGGTGGGGGAGCACTGCAGGGGAAGAGAACGGGTAGCTGTAACTGTTCCTTTACATCAGCTTCTGTGCTTCTGAGATTCATGGAATAAAAAGGGAATGACTTGGGTTATGTATTTGTATGACCTGAAAGGTATTGCTTAAGTATTTATTAATCTTTGCATTTCATACTTACAACTCTTTTGTTCTTTTGCTATTATTTTTGCTAGTCTTCTGAAGCACCACTAGGGTACAGTAACATTTCAGCACTGTCGTTAACTCAGTTCCCTATACTCCTGGGAGAGCTGCCTTCCACTGGTTTTTAATAGTAGAAATGTCTGGGAATGGATGATACTTGAAAAATGTTTAGGTAGCAGGAATAGGACTTTTAGACTAGTTTCTCATTTAGGAATTCTTAACGAAACAGCTTGCAGAAATTCAGAATATTTGGGTTTGAGTCTCTTGAACTAGCTGGCCATAGACCTGATGAAGAGGAGGCAGGCAGCGTGGCTGGGTGGAGGAGAAGCACTAGGTTTGCCTAGGCCTGGAGGATATCATCATGGATATCCCTCTGTTAGCACATACACACCTCGTCTAAAACATGATGCCTTAGGCTTTATGTAGCATTTGGAACTTCATCTTTGAAGAAATACTCTGGGAGGCAATGATGTGTTGTTGGAGGGGTTTGGGGTTTTTATTCAGCTAGCCGTAATAACAAATTACCTGTGTAATTCTTCTCCAAGGTCCTAATACTTCAACAGAATTGATGGTTCTCAGATTTTAACACACAAAAAAAACCCCACACAAAATGATGAGGTACAACATTTTCAGACTGTCTACATCTTTTTCCTTCAAATTTACCATTAACCAAACCTGTCATGATGAGAAATTGTGAAGTAGAGCCATTTAGAGGTTATTGATAAAGCCCAGGAAATCCTTCAGAGTGGTTCACCACCCTTCCTATTTAGAGCACAGGGAAGTCAAGGGAAACAGAGGGAAACATTTAACACACTATGCATGCCTGATATTTCCTTTCCCTAAAATGCCGTTTTTCACTGTCATCTTATAGACATCCACCAGCAGCCTTTTCCACTCAACAGGTTGCTGTAGAAACAGTAAAGGAACGGTTATCTGTAGAAGTCACCCACCAAATGTCGTGCTGTTCTCTTTTCCATGATTTTAGATGGCTGACACCCCTCCTTAAAGGTCCAGCTTGTGCCCAGAAGAGCCCCAAACTGTGACTTTCCACTCCCCATTCATCTATGCTCACAGATCAGAGAAGTAGGATCATCAGGTTTATATACCCACAGTTCTCCTGCCCTGCTTCTGTTTGATGCTGCATTTTAGGGGTCAGAAGTGCATGGACTTAACATTTTTTTGGGTCTTCTTCAAGCCAGAAAGGCAGGACCAGTGTACCCTTGCCTATCACTGCGACAAAGGCTTTTCATTCTGCGAGGTGCTGAGAATTCATCCCTCAGCTCCACAGGGGATCCAGGGTAACCTGGGCCACGTCTGTAGCCTATGAACGATCCAAACTGACATTTGCATTGGCAAGAACAGCACATAATCTGACATTTGTGTATAGAATGACTGTGTTATAAAACAGTGGTTGCTGCTGCATTTTATGTGATCAGAATATTATCTCTGAGTGCTGAGGGAGCATTGGGGCTAAAACAGGCAGTTTTATGCATGTAGGACTCCATCAGAATGAAAAAATATATATGTATATGTGTATTGCATGACTGGTCTCTCAATTATCTTGATTTTATATTACAGCACAGGTTGGGAAGGGTCTAGATAGCTTGACTGAATGCTGTTGCAGAGACAGAGCTTCATCTTTATGATAGCAATTGAAGACTTAGATCCTGAAGAAAAAGATCCTGTTAACGATCTCAGTATTAAACAGGCTCAGAGCTGTTGCAGTCTGGGAAAATCTTTACTTGCTTTGTAAATTAAGGCAGACTAGTTCCTTTTGACAATATTTTGGTGTCATATCCCAGTTTACAGAAAATATATCTTACCAGCGCACATTGGTTTTTTATGTAAGAACATGTGTAGACATGAATGTGCACGCTGCTGTGTGTTCCACATATTGAATAGCGGCTAATTAAGCAGAGCACAGTGAAGCCTCCTGCACAGATTTTCCTTCTGTATTTTATTACTTTCCTTGTTGAGGTGGAGAATAGCTACAGACAGGAACTAGATCTGCCCATTACAAATAGGGTCCATTTTAATTTCAGCCGCTTTTAATTGATTTCCCTTTAAGGATGTATATATAAGCTGTAGATGAAAATCAATTACAGAGTTGGGAAATGGAGCATTAGAAAGCAATTTATAAGTAGATTCGCTTAAATGCTGCACGAAAAATGGTTAATTTGTATGGAGCATGTCAAGGGGAAAGGGAGGAGGAACAGTTAATACACTATAGCGTGGTCCTCCCCCTGTGCTGACCATCTATCTGAGCAGGTGCTAGCAAGCATCCAAACCGGCATCAGCACAACCAACCACCTTATAACTGTGTTGCTCTCTTAACTAACCTGAGTAAAGAGAGACCTACCCTGTGCTGCCCTGTCCTGACTTGACTTTGACCTTACAAAGTGCTTTTATTATCAGTGTTTAAGGGATTACATTGTCTTCTGTCTCTTCAGTCGCTAGCAACAGTCTGCAAGCTTCATCCCAAGTTCATGTGACTAAGCTAAGGTAAACAGCTTTGTGTTCAAACACTTAACCTGTCTTTAAGGACACTTTTTATGAAATAGCCTGGGGACCAAAGTGCTACTGAGACAAATCAGACCAGCAGTACGGCACAGGCATCTACTCATTGTCCAATAGTGGTCACTAGTTGGTACTTCAGAGGCAAAGCTGTTTTCACCTTGGCTGTCGAGCAATAAATTCTTATAAATTCTTCAGGGAGAATTTCTGATTAAGCATGATAGGTTTTGTTCTGTGGTAATACTGGCAAGACAGCAAAGCCTTGTCAAATTTTAATAACCCTCTGCATGTCTTATGCTGTGCACAGTTTACTCTGAAGGTCTAGAAAATCAATGAGTAATTTCTTTGTATGGCTGTTGGCCCTGCACAGCTGCTCTTTCACAGCTCATGATTGCGAGGTGGAAACTGAGGGAAGTGAATTTATCTAAATGTAAAAACAAAAAACAAACAAACAAAACATCAAAAAAAAAGAAAGAAAAAAAAAAAGTAATTATTAATAATCTCTGTTAACAGGATTTTCACAGGCATGTCCTGCTACTGGAACGTAACTTCCCCACCTATTTCAGCCAAATAGAAACCTTCTGTGAATAGGTGGTATCTTCTATCAAATTTTCACCTCTTCTTCAGACATCAGTGAGATGTTGGGGGGTTGGTTAGAACGGAGCGGAGAGAACCTTGTTCTCCTGGGTTTCAGATAGTTCTTCAGCAAAATACTCTGCACTGATGGCTCTTTTCCTTTTTGTTAGCTCTGTTTTTTCTTTTTGCTCAGTGTTTCCTTCCAAAAGTTTGAGATGTTTGCTTTTGGGATTATGTCTCTTATGAAAATAACCAGGCTTCCAAATGCAGCCTGTCAGGCTTGCCAAGTTACTAGACACACAAGTTGCCAGAGGAGTTTTGCTTCTCATGTTTCCTGTAAGCAGATCAGCAATGTGGAAGCTTTGAGCTTTTCAGCGTCCTCAGCTCACCTGCTGTATTTTGCTAAGGAAAGGTGAGGCAGTGAAATAGAGAAGAGGAGGATTTTTTTGTCTTTCCTTTTCACGACCTTCCCATGGGGACAGCAGCATAGTGCAAGGGCACCTCTTAAAAGCATGTCTTTGGGGGTGCAGGATGTTGCATGCCCTGGATGGATGAAGTCCCAGAAGGAAGCTGGGACTGCTTCTGACTGGGGCAGGAGTCAGTCTGGCCATATGGGAAAGGAAAGCACAAATGATTGTGGCAGTTAATTAAGGCTAAATGACTATGGGAATCAGGCTGTTACCAAGTTATTTAGGTTCAGCTATTGTGTGTTTGCATGATACCTACTACTTTCAGGGACAATGATTTTTCTTCTTTATTATTCTGAAATTTGTATGGCCTCCTTTTGGATTGTCTTTAAGTTATTCCTAGCAAAACACATATGTCTAAACCAGCTGGATAATCTCTTCAGTGTGACTATTCGTGACGTGCTTGCTACCCCAATAGAGCCCAGAAGACCAGCAAATAGCACAGGAAGAAGTCTCCAAAAGGAAAGGAGCAACAAGACAGACAAGATTTTAAATTCTTAGAAGTGCTAGCATGTCAGGGATTGTTTTGCTTGTTATCATTACAGTCTGCCCACACTGGTGCTTTGTATTTTAGTGGTCCTGGTCCCTAAAGCCACTTTGTATGGCTTGTTCGGTCATTACTCTTCTATTGCCAGAGGTGCCTTCCTGCAGCGCTTCCTTATTGAGGCAGTGGATGCTGCCTGGCAAATACCTGTTCACTGCCTGCAAAAAATAAAAAGAACAAAATAAAACCTGACCGACATCTGTGATCTGATAGAGAGAACTTCTTTAAATGCTTATGATGGTTTGCGAGTTAACAAACCCACCCATAACACAAAAATAAATGGCTGTCACCAATGGTGATTTCCATTGTGATGAATACAAGCTGATACAGGCACGGGCATGTTATAGATGCCTTGCACTTGCTCATCTGATACATGGGTGACCCAGTTCACATCTGCTAATATTTGGGAAGTTATCCATCAGGGTATCCATCAGGGTGCCTGCTAAACTCTGTGCTTGGTGGTCCACTGTGCAACAGGCGTTGGCTGTAGCCGCATTTAGAACGATGTCAGGTCATGCTGATGCCTGAGTTTAGCTCGTTTATTGTAAGGACTTTTGTCAGCTGCTACAGATCATTTCAGACTGCTTTGTGATTCTCGAGGGATGAAGTTGCAAATGTAGTTCATGAAAATTATATTAAACTGATCATGTACTACATGAAGCCTTAGCTAGAATGTCTTATGTATTGTGTCTATGAACTCCACCCAAATATTAGAAGGAATTGACTTAGTGACACATCTTTTCATGTATCATATCATCCATCAGCTAACAGCATTTTCAGAAGCACAGGAACAGGTCAGATTATTCTGATGTCTTCTGCAGCATGCAGCATAGATTTGCTTTCTCTTTTCCCCCTGTCTCTTCACTGCCTCCAACTCTGTCTCTCTCTCTCTCTTTTCCAATTTATCTGGATTAAACAAGTCTCTGATTATTCTTTATGCCACTGCAAATAAAGTCATTTTCAGAAACAGATGTCGAAAGAGCCCAGTGAAATAATCCTGGAGGCAGATGTAGTCTTCCATAAGCTGCCAAGCGCATGGTGCAATCAAAGTGATGAAACAAAATGGAACAGGCTGCAGAAAAAGTAATTAAATTATAGTTCCATTGTAGAAGCACATTTTAAAATTACTGAGATTCAGAGCCCATAATGCTTGTATTATAGTTGAAAGAATACTTGCCATGGGTCATGAGCATTTTTTTTAACAGTTATTAATCATGCTTGACTGGAAAGACATGTGTAACCTACAACAAGCAGTGGCTGTAGTTGTGCCAAAGGAAGCTTTTGTTCCCTGAAGAGAATTGTATCAAAGGCCAGTGTGTCCTATTATTACGTGTGCAATAGCAAAGTGCAGAATCTGAAACAGGGCTTTTCAGATTTCAATACAGAGCACTGGAGGGGAAAAAAGAAAACAAGTATTGTATCTTTCTGAATATTATATGACCTCCTTTTTCTCTTACCAAGTTAACTTACTTATTGACTACAAAATAGTAAAAAGATCTCTGAAACATTCTTTCTTTCCCTAACTTAAATAAAGATAACACCAGGGCTCTTGTAAAAATGGAAAAGAGACAGAAAAACTACAAAGACTTGGAAACTGGAGATTAAAAAGACCCCCCAAGTTCATTTGACTCTGTTTCCTTTCCATTATAAAGTGATCCTGTAGAAAAGTGGATTGAATATTTTTTCTTTTCTTTTTTTTTTTTCTTTTCAGATTGTCAATATCTAAATATTCTGTAGGAGTATGTTGATTTCCTTATTAAAAAAATAAATAAAAGACTTTGATAATGACTGTCTATACTGCTTTTTCAAAATTGTATGATTTTGCCATTTTGGTTTTCCATTGCAAAGATATATTTCTTCTACTTTAAGATATATTACACAAAATAGAATATAAAATCAGCAAATTGAAGTCTGTAGAAAAATAACTTATTTGAATCAACAAAAAATATTTAAACATACAGAAATACATATACTCACACACTAAATTGTTTCAAAATTTGACATTTTGATTCAATTTGTAATGAAAGCAAACTTTGCAAGGTGGGATTTCCTGTAAAATGCATAGTTGATGTCTAAATTCTGTTTACAACCTGATCTGGCTTTCCCAGCGCTAAGTGTCTCGGCTGACTGCAGTGTACTGCTTATAAGGCTTTTGGGAAGCTTTATGCAGCCTTTCTGCATGGAAATGCCAGAGTCACTGCCACTTCTGGAGAATGTCTTTCAATACTGGAGATGTCCCAAACAAGAAATTTAACTTTAATTTCTTGCTTTTTGGTTAGTAAAGTCATCCTTGCATCAGCCAGCCACACTTGCAGCATCCTAGTTTCCTTTTCTTTGGTCACCTTTAATATCAGTAGCTTTTTTTGAATACTGCCTCATTTGTTGCTAGCCAAGATCCACCTCCATCTTTGTAAAATTTTCTATTAATAGTTTCTTCCAGTCTCAGTGAATTCACACTTCTTATTCTTTTTTTTTTCCTGTGGTTATGGTGTGTCCAGATCCAGATCCAAATATGAAACAGGATATGGTTATGTGAACATGATTGCTCCTTCTTTTCCTGTTCCAAAGTACAAGTTTTCTATCTCTGATTTGCAGCCTTATGCCATCCCCAGGTCTTTTGTATCACTAGTGCCTTAAATATTTGACTCGTTATTAAGAACTGGTTTTCCGTAGGTGTTGTATTTGTATTGTAAATGTAATGTAACTGTATTACTTGTATCATAAATGTATTGCTGTACATTTTTTCACTGTTTCTTTTGGGGTTGTTATCTTCCTGCTCATATTTGAGCTCCTCTCTTTTATAATGTCTGCATTCCTTCCAGTTTACTGTCATTAATATGCTGCTAATGCCCTCTTCTAGTTATTGGTATAGGTACTACCAAAACTTCATCAATGCATTTATAATTTATTTTATTTTTACTTTTATTTAACGGTAACCTATTCCTCGGTATGTCTCTGGAGTCTCTGCAATAAGTCAGCAAATACCTTCTCTTGATCTTTACCTTCTTTGTTTTAGATGAACAGATAGGCCACTTCATGGTCCCAGGCCAAAGGTGGGAAGGTAAGGGCAGGATCAAGTCCTTCACATTAGCACAGGTCCTGTCCTGTTTACGAAAAGAATGTAGGACCAAATTCCACATCTGGTTACATCTGTGAAACTCTGTTAAAGGCAATGGGGCTTCCTAGGAACAACAAAGCTACTGGAGCAGCTAGGGAAAAATAAATCTGATGTGTACCCTATGTCTGCTTACAGCACCTTGGTAGGGATTTCCTCTGAACATGGGGGCTTTTTAGTGGTCGTATTAGTTCAATTCCAGAGCCCCCTCCCTCTGCTCTCTTGTGATGGTCACTGTGAGAAGAGGCAAGCGCAAGGCATGGCTGGCTGTGAGCTGCTGGGTGACCAGTGTGCACCGGCTGGCCCACCTGCTGCGGCCAGCCTGCCTGTGGGTCGGTCACTATCAAAGCTCTTCCTGCAGTGGAACCGCAGCCTTGTACCTCTCGTTATGTTGTGCTTCCATGAAACTTGTGTGAACTTGAAACATCGGACATCCCTGTATCTCCTCAAAACGTTAAAACTGGTTCAGGAGCTTATATATACATACATATATGTAGGTAGGTATGTATGTATGCATGTATTTGTAAGAAAAGGGGCTGAAGGACAGACAAAAGGACAGATACTTCATGAGGTGCTGTTTCAAATGAGTAACTGTGAAACAAATGAGTTCTTTATGCAAAATTAGGCTCTTTCCTTTGTAAAGGTTGCACAGAAGTAGCAAATGGAGAGCCTTAGTGCTGTTTTTTCCCCCAGTGCTAGAGCAAGACACAGTGATTCACTTTACAGCTGGCACTTTGAAGTCATGAGTAAATAATTTGATTTTTCTTTCTTTTTGAATACTTCATCAATTAGACTTGCTTTGGGTTGTAAAGATTCTTCTGGTTTAAATCAGTGACAAAAAATATTGATTTAACTGGCTTAAATCTTGGCATGTGTTTGGCACTTTACTCTGAGTATTGACTGTCCATAAAAAGAGTCATTTATTGGGGACTCTTTGTTGGTGCGGATTTTTGGTGGGGTTTTTTGGTTTTGGGGTTTTTTTTCCATTTTGTGTTGTTTTGTTAAATCTAGTTTCAAATTAAGATCTGGGAACTTACTGGGTGTTTTTACCCACTACATAGACCTGGGTTTCACAGTGAAATTCTTATAATGCTATATGTTTTGACTAACCACCAGTGATCGAGAGCTAAGTATTTGTCTTGTGAGTGTGACTTCTGAAGGCAACAATTCCAGCGACCTGGTGGGACGTTGCAACACTGCGTTTTGTTTTCCCTTTTATCTCTGTGAATGATGGAAGTGCTCAGCCATGTTTACAGCTGTTATGGCTGTGCTCTTGTTGGACCAGTTTCTTTCTCAGGCAATTCCCAATCCATCCTTGCCTCAAGTGAGCACAGTGTGGTGTCCCAGAATGGAGCCTGTGACTCGCATTCCAGAGGCTGGTACCAATCCCCTTGCAACAGAAGGATGGGAGCTCATCTTCTTTCCTCCCTTAGATGCTGTATGAATTTCCTTTTTTTTAAAATGAGTATTCATTTTTATTTATCTAGGGAGCTTGAATGGACTTTGAAATCACAGCCTTGAAAACAGCATAATTAAGGTGATTACAAAAGTGATATTTTTCCTTGTTTGAGTCAGAAATTCAATTATATCAATATATAATATTTTTCTGTTTAATAAGGTGAAATGTGTTATTACCATTAGTCTCTTTTCCCTAACCAACAACCATGTTTTATGCTGGATTGAGTGAAACAACTGACTCATGTTCATTGAACTGGATTTGTCTACAAAACATTTAATTTACAAATAGGTTGGAAAAATATATATCTAGGGCAGATATCATTGAAACATTGATGGAATTACAGAAATAGAAATATATTTAAATATCTGTTTATTCTTTGCCCAGTGGGAGCATACTTGATAGGTTAATGTTTCTGATAAAAGAAGCTTCCATATTTCTTGGACTCTTCTACTGGTTTGGGGCATTTTTTGCTTTGATCAATAAGAAGCTCTCTGTACTCTTGTACTGCAAAGAAAATTGGAATTCTTCTTTAAGTCTGTGAGATTTTTTTACTAACGATAAAAATGTCATTAAAGAACCATGCTATTCTTAATATTTGCTTTTTAGGTTATGCCACAGCAATCTTTTAACATCTGTCCACATCTGTCATGTAAAAAAATAATGTAAATGCTTATTTTCCAGCATTTAAGCATGTTCTATGCATATATGCATACTGTCTTAAAACATATAATTTTATATGCGTGTATAAATCTTGGCTTACCCTAAATATCTTGGAAATAGATAATGTGAATGATTTCTGTATTCTCTGAGATATTTTAAATAATGGAAAAAAGAACATCTGTTTAGGCTCGAGTCTCTTTCATTTGGTGCAAATGCATTTATTTTGAAATCAACATGCAAAGTTTGTATGCCACAGAACATTTTTAGTTGTTGTGTTTGCTTTGAATTAAATTATGGTAAATTTACAATTGAAACATTTCATAATAAAAATATTTAACTGATAAAATGTCAAAGTCATGCATTTGACTTCAGGGGGCAGAGATAATGTAACAAATGCAACACCCATTCACAATATTTAGGTTTTCAGTCTATTTTTTTTCAGAAACAGGTGTGGACTGAAACGCTGTTCTCATATGGTAGGGCATTCTTGTAAGCATGTAATCTTGTAAGCACAGAGATGCAGAGACACAACTCTGATACTGTTGGTGGTCTGTTCAATTTTTTCCCCACGTTCTCTGTGACTCATATGTACATTTCTTTATTAGATTTAGTATCTCAGGCCGTACAGAATGATTAATGCAAGTTAGTTGGAGTGTCCATTTCTTACTTGAACATAAGCAAGTAAAGCAAAATTTTTGTTTAAAACTTGAGCAACATGAAAGCAAACAAAGATTTGAAACACATTATGCATAACTTGAGGGTTTTGGAGCCACAGGATAAAGTGGCAAGTAAAGCTGATTTTGTGCTCCAAGCTATGATTAGAAGTTATTCTTTGGTAAATAGCTGGTCTACCATATGCGTATATTGTCTTCCCTGATCTTGTGAACTGCCAGGTCCACAATAAAGCTTACAGTTAATTGCATTGCGTGCCATTAGGAAAGGAAAGAAAGCATCTTCTGGTCCATCATGAACTCACTGTTGAATCCTCCTGGAGAATATTTGTATGGAGTAATTTATGGTGGGCTGCCACAAGTTTCTTATTTGTGGAGGGGTTTATGTTTCATTGGTCTAACATGGCAGCTTCCCTCTACAAGAGCTTCCAGCTGCCTGGCTTTTTCACATATATGGAAGAGCTAGTTGACTGGTGGACCTGTACAAAATAAAGACATGCACACTATGGTGCTTTTTTTTAGTTCATGGCAAACTGTGAAGATGCTCTTTGAATTCCTGCCAAAGTAATTCTTTCTGGAATAATTACAGAAAGTAAAAAAAAAAAAAAAAAAAAAAAAAGACTTAGATGGAAGATATCGTTGGCAAAAGAATCACTGTGTTTTCTGTAGCCTGAAAATTACTTACTTCCCTCAGGATCTGTTTGGCATTTGCTGAAGGCCGTTATACAGCTTTTCTAGATTTCCTGAGATTTGATTTCCAGGCGTTTGATAGCATTTATTACCTGTTTGATGTGTGATGTTTTCTGGAGGGATAACTTTCTATATTTTGGCAAAGTGTGTAGCTGTCTATTCACACATAGCATAATATTTTTATATTAATTTATATTAGATAAGTAATTATCATTAAATGTTGATATTAGGAAATAGTTTTGTGAACAATGAGACAGAGTCTTTATTGTGATTCTGTGAGTTTTCTTCCTGTAATAAATTCATGATGTCTTATTGTTTACTCAGAAGGCTTTACAGAAAATGTTATAAGTAGAAGAGTCAATAAATATGTTGCTCTTCATTTCCTTTAATAAATCAAAAAGGGAACAACCAGTGCCATTGGCTGAAGCATATGATTTTTGACCAGCATGAAGAAAAGTGGTCCATTTAAATGGGGCTCACATACATCAAGTTCAGCAGCTAAGCATCCATCAGCTGAGGATAGGAAAAATATCTCTAATCTTTTGCTGTTCTCTTCAAAGATTATTTGACACCTAGTGATTTTCAGCAAATTAGTTGTTAGTTGTATAGGGTAAGGACATTCTTAGGGAGGACACAAAGACAGGTTCTTCTATAGATAGGACAGGTTCTTCCTTTGACAAAATAACATTAAACATATCTCTCAGGGAAAAACTAGTACCGCTTGACGTACTTCATAAAATTGCATTTGAAAGGCAGCGCTCCTGGAGTCTTGGCAGTTTTTATACTTGCTATTACCTTTAAAAGTTGTTCCACTATTTTTTCAGTCTGTGATTTCCTTATCAGTTTCACATCTTTGGCAAACCTGCTACTTGCACAGATGTGTAGTAACTACAGAGCTTAGCATATCAGAGATACAGATATTTTAGTAAAAGGACCACATGGCTTGCTAATATGTCAGTAGCTGTTAACTGGTGGAATAATGTGCTCCCCTTTAATCCCCCTTCGACTTTTTAGCTAATATTTTACCACTTCTTTTGTAAAACAGATATTTTGTATATTTTTTTGTGTATTCAATTGCTGCTCTTTCAGTGGCCCATATTCAGCTTATTAGTTGTTATTTATATGTCTTTGAGCACGTGATTTATGAATTTCCTAAAACCTTGTGGTCCCTAGCGTTTGTTTCCATTTCATTCTTGAGTTATTTCTTTGCCTTATATTATCTTTTTAGTGAAAAGCCATTTTGCCAACTGACACACACACATGCTCTGTTCTGCTAACACAAAGAATTAATTTTCTCATTTATGGATTTTTTTAATCCATCCCAACTATCAACTTACTTAAATTGGGCCATGATACAACAATTTAATAGAGCCAGGTTCTGCAGATCTTGTTCATTTCATTAAAGAGTTAAAGATTAACATTAAATCTATTTTGGGATATAAATGATAAGGATGTGAATGAAATGTATAATCTCATTCCTTTGTGTACAGTCCTCTCTAGTAATTTGGGAGATGGAACTGGTAAAGTAGAAAGGTTAATCCTGCACCTGCTTTCTTAGCTATTGTTCATTAATCAGATTCTCCTGGTGAGGCTTCTGTATAAAAATGGAGGGCTTCAAAGTGTGCTTTCTCTCTCCTTTTCCAAGTAATTATTACTGGGAGAGAAATCCTTTGAAGAGTTGTTGTTATTATTACTGTTATATTATTGTGGGCATCTTGTGAGCTTTTTGTTCTTAGTAACCTCACAATGATATGGTTTAGTAGATGCCTTCATCCTTCCATTGACTCAGAAACTGAAGAAGTGTATGTTTAGCAAATGTCTGGTCATCTTCTTTTGCTTCAGCTGAGACCATAAATAGCTGCTGATTGTTATCACTTCTCACCACTTCTGAAAATAAGTCCCTTGAAAGAACATAATACAACTGGAGCTGGTTTTGCTTTTATTTCACTTTGGGTTGTGTTTTCTTTTTAAACTCCTGCTAGTGTTTTTCTGTATAATTACACTGTTTAGTCCTTTGACATCCAGAGATGTTACTTTCAAGTGAAAAGCTGTGATAATAACTGCTTAGCTTATCAAAGAACTCCAAAGCAAAGTAGTTATTTCTTCATTTGATAGCATAAACCTTTCTGTGGCAGACAGCTTATTTTTCATTTTAGACCTTACATACATGGCTGAATATGTCAATTTCTATTGATAATGTCATCAATTCTCATAGTAATTTTCTTATGTTCTTTTCAATCTCCTTCTCTTTCCTGTATTCCCTCCAGTTTAAATGAAAGACTTAAATCATGTAAGCAGCATAAATCTGTCCCTGAAGAACTCTGCTCTGCTGAAAGCACCAGTCCTCTCTTCTCATGATCCTTGGCAATGTGCTTCTTCCCGTTCCCAGGAGGTCTCGCTCCACCTGGAGACTTCTGATCAAGAGGACTTAGCTACAGCCTTTTCATGGCTTCCCATGTTTCACTGTTCTTTTTTGTTCACTCTTACTACATGTTTCTTTCTTTTTCTTAGTAATAACACTTTTTTTCCCTAAGAGTTCTTTCTAAATAAAACAAACTCTGAACTATTTCTGCATAACATCAGTGTGTTACTGTACAACTTCCAGTTCTTCATAATTCATGATAATTCTCTTTGTCTTCAGGTTACTCTGCTCATGTCTTAGTCTCCTTGTTCAGCCCATCTTTTCCCACCCCATCCCTATGGCTTCATCAGCTGCTTAGCTACCCCTCCTCTGGGATTTTTCCATATATTATGGAAACAACAGATTTACTGTGAGAAACCGGATGTTCTTATGTTTCTCTTACTGAAGTTGGTTTTTTTTCTAAACCTACAGATGCTTGGAAACTAGATGCCTGAGTTTAAGTGTCCTCATTTAAATTAGACATGGCTTCTGCGGCGTGTCACTGTAATTTCCCCAATTCTTTTTGCCTTGTTATAAAAATACTTTTTTTCCAGTGGAAGAACTGGAAATTGCTCTTTTGAATTTCATCTATAGATTCTTTCTTGCTTTCTTCATAATTACATCTTTCTGTTGATGGTAATGAAGCACCATAATTAGGTTCAACAGTTTTGAGGCTCAGGCACAGGGAATGCTGTGCTGGGTGTTCTGACCAGTTTCATCTTTCCTGACAGGCACTCAGATTTAACAACCATGTGATCAAGATTTCACATACCGGAGCAGGCTCTCTCCTTGAATGTTTTCAGGTGATTCTTACTTGCACATTGATTTTTCTCACATTATTCTCTGTATCAGCCATTTGAAGCTTCATCTCTCTCTTTCTACCTCTCTCCTCTCTGCATCTTTTACCTTTCCAGCACACCTCTGTGACTGTGCAGCACCAACACATTTCACCCTGTGCAGACTCTCCCTCCTCCCTCTCATTCCTCTGGATCTTCCAGATGAGTAGCTTTCTTGGCAGATTCATGGATGTCAAATAATTTATTGTGGCTTTAAACTCAGAGATCAATTGCCTGATGTCTACCTTGGTACTATGTTGATTTTATTCATCTTTGGCATCCCTGCCTGCTGTGGAGTCAAAGGCTTTCTTATCCTGCATGCGAGAAGTGGTCACCTTAGAGATTTAAAACATATAAAATTTTTTTCAGTGCGGTGCAGCCATATTCTCTGCAATGGTCTGCTTATTTTCTTGGGAGGGGATTAGTAGGCTTGAGGGGTAGGAAGAAAGGGGGTCATGAGGTTGACTTTCCATGTCGCAGTTTTCAGGCAGCCATCTCACACTATTCCTTTGGCCACATGGATTCCTAACCTCCATGCACTGCCCTTCAGCTGTATAGTTCATCCTCTAGCCTTTTATTAAATCAGTGAAATCCTTGAAGAACTGTGTTGTTCTTTGTAATAGTCTAATGAACACATGGCTTAGCTGTTTGTTGCTTTAGTCACTTAATCTACCAATAATTATGAAAAGCCATGTTGGAAAATTGATGGTCCTTGTGTAATGAATAGTGAGTATATAGAGCATGCCATTTTATGCCAGCTTGGGATAGCTAATATTGAAAATTTATAGAAACACATACCGATAAAAGGCATTTGCATAAGACAACATGTCCATTTCATTGGAGTTTTCAAAAGGGGTTGGGTTTTTTTTAATGCATCTGGATGCCTTTTATCTACCTAAAGAGAAGTTTTCACTTTTTACATGATAAACAGCAGTGGAAATGTCCTCAAAAATTCATGCTGTGCCCCACAGGAGGCAAAGATCTGCTGTTTGCTGGGAACTATCTGATGTGATCTGCTTTCCTTTGTTCCCTGGGCATTGTTTTTTTGACTTGTTACCTGGAGCTGCAGAGCCCTGGATCATGCATTTTGTGGATTGTGGTCCAAGAGTCCCAAGGTCAGGAGGAGGATGTTGTCCAGCTGTCCTCCTGCTGTTGCCAACTCTCTGATGGAAACAGGATAAAATGCATAAACCCTCACTTCTAACATTCAGCCATGCCATTGATGGTATCTGCCTGTGCAATACTCTCTGCTCACCTGTGGAGTCCGGTGACTTTCCTCTGGCATCAGGAAACGTGTGACACACTGATTTCTTTCATAGCCTGAGACTCAACCCTCCCAGCCCCCCAAGTAGCCATGGGACCTCATCACACAGAACTTGAGAAACAAAAGACTTGTATATTCAGCCCGCTGTTTGCTCACACAGAGAGGCATGCGAAAGCCAGGAACATAGTAAATTGTTCAAAATGCTGATCTAGTGAAAGAGAGGGAAATTATTTTGCTGATTAAATATTCATGATGTGCTTGTATATTACAGCATTAAGCTTATAAATACATGGATGTATTGCTGGCTGGTAGGAGGCTTTATAAAGGAAACTATTATCTTCCTTTTGCCGTGATCTGACATCTCCATGCACATAGAGATCTAGACCAGCACAAGTTTGCAATGATGCCTATGGAAAAATTTCCTTTCATTAGTATTAAAATAATAAAGCACAACAATGTATTTTAATCTGTCTTTAAAACTGAAATACTCAGGTAATGAACTGTCCTGTAGGTTTACTTTATAAAGCTGTAAACATTTTATTAGAATACTTGGACTCTCAGAACAACCGGGGCAGTTGTAACTGACCTGGCATAGTACAAACTCTTATTTCTTCTTGGTATTTGTATAGGGTTTACGTATTCTTCCTTATCATGTGAGGTTGCCTTTTTGATTTCATTCCCTTTGTATCTCACACAGCTGCCTAACTCCTTGCAGGCACATACAGACTCTCGGCCCTCCCCCAGACATCTGTTCTGCTTCTCAGTACCAGGTGCCAGAGTTTGAGCTTGTTTTGAGGAGGGACAAAGACAAAACCCTTCAAAAGACTAGACAGCAGTGATATTCTTAACAGCATTTGTGGTGGAATTTAATTTTTAACTTCTGTTTTAATTTAAAAGAACCCAAAAGGCATTAGCTAAAAATAGAGATTATTTCAGGTTTCATCTGGGAAAGGTCAGGCTTGGGTGGGAGTTGGTTTGTTGTCTGGGAAAAGGCTTTCCTCAAAATTTTTTTTCCAAAGTGAGCATACTGCTGTAGCATTACAGCAGTAAAAGGCCATGGCAACAGTAAACCTGTACCTAGTCTGGGATTCCGTTTCCCATGTGGAAATATATTAGAAACATAGCTGTACCTTCATTACTAAATTTTCGTCCACAGAAGGTCTTAAATACCTTGCTTCTACTCGAAACACATCTGTTACATGAAATTTCCTAAGCATGCCCCAAGCAAACAGAGGTTTCCAGGTATCTCAGACAGCCAGTATTGCTCCCATAAAGTCCAGAATACCAAGATGTATTCTACCATTTATGTACCAAAGTGCTCCTGTTTGGTGTTTTGAGGTTGGGGGTTTTGTTTTGGTTTTTGACAGAGCTGAGCAGGAAACGCTTGCACTGTCAGAGCCAGAGCATTTCCCTCAGCAAGGAGCAGGTGAGCACCGTGGGACCATCCCCTTCCTTAGTCTGGGAACAACCACAGTGTCCTCCTCTGTTTCCCCCTCCGCACTTGTCGGAAGTTACTGCCATGGTCACCCACTTGCAGATTTTACTGTGAGTCTTGGTTTAGTCTTAAAGAAGCAGAATGCAGCCCAGTATCTTTTTCTGTCATTCCCTACCGACTGCCTAGGGGCATTTTCCTCTCACCCTCTTGCATGCATGATGCATCAGGGGCATGGCCAGGCTGCTTCTGTTTTCTACCTTCTCACCCAGGCACCTTGCTTCTCTTCTTTTTTTCTCCATCTCGGTACGTGATAGGTAATGTAATTCTAGGTAAGCCTAGAAATGTGGAATAAATGGGACTTATTTCAGTGGCTGTGGTCTGGGTGGTGGAGCATATGGTATGAAATACAGAGTCGATGCTGGGTTATCATCAGCCCTAGGCAGGAGCTGCTCTGTAGTAGTGACTTATGAATTTACTTTTAGGAAGGAGGATTTTAAGTTGTTCTTTCTCCCTCTTTCTTTTCACCTCTCCTCAAGCATGTCTGTCTCTTACGCTTGCAGTCACTAAAGGCACAGCAGCTCTCTGTGGTCCTAAGTACTTCTGCAGAGACCTGAGAGAAGGTTCTGCTTCTTCCAGTGTATTTCCCAGTGGCAAAACCAACCGGAGTGGCTCAGCCACTTGCGGGCTCAGGCTGAAGCGAGAAGCATCAGCCATCTGTCCCAGAGTGACTTTCTGGGATGGTCTTCAGATAATACACATAGGGCAAATGTGTAACAAGGGGAAATGACATTCAGCAGATTTAAGCCAGATAAAGTCGAGCACTTTGTCCCACACTAATAATCAATCTGTGAGACCAGAACTTTTGGAGGCCAGATGTATGTATTCAAGAAGGGATTAGGCAAATTCATTGAGGAATGGTCCTATTGAAAATGCTGGTCTGGATGCAGTCTCCCAAAAGACCCTGAACTGCTGGTTGCTGGCAGCTCAGCAAGTCTATCAGGGATGACTCCGTACATGTTTCTTGTGCTCTTTCTTTAAGCATTACTGTTGACTTCTTGCACACATAGCATGCTGAGCTAAGATGGGCTTTGCTTTGGTCTAGTATGTCACTGCTTAGTGGCTCTTAAGATGGAGCTTAATCAGTTGATGAAACAGTCTGCATAATATTACATCCAGCATTTTTAGGGGAATGATCTCGTAGGTCCCTCCAATAGTTTGGCCCCCTGCCTGAGCAGTCTCAGCAAAGGGGACGATAGCCTGCCACCCCAGTGAGACACCGCTGTACACTCTGAGCCCCCAGATGGTCGTCCCTGGGGGTGCTCATTAGCCAGAGACCAACCCAGCCAAATTTTTGGGAAACTCAAAGATGCAAAGCTAATAAGGTTGTCATTAATAAGAGATGGTTACCGAGGGGCGTGATGCTGTTTAAGGGTTTTATTCTCTATAAGATAGGTTTTAAAAGGTCAAAACCAAATAAGAGTCTCTTTTCTACTGTACGATTTGCCTGCCCTTGGTAATATTCCTTCCTGCCCCCATTTCTGTTTGTGCTGATATATGCCCTTGCATTAATAAACTCATAATGCATCTTGTTTACCCCTTCAAAGCTAGCCCTTGCAGCTTTCATTAGCATTTTAGGATATTTATGGCTTTGTAAATGACTGAAAATCTGAAATTCGTCATTACAAATTAAGAAAAATCTTCCTTCTACTTAGGGCTGAACCTCAGCTTTGGCCTTTGAGGGACCAAGCCACCTCTGGGCCTGCTAGACAAAACCAGAGTCAGACAGTGCCCAGATTTACAGCAGCAAGTGGCTCTTAGTTACTCAGATGTCTTTGATAATGTGTCATCTGCTGTTGCTGGCAGGCATCAGTGGTTAGGCTCAGAATTAATTTCTCTCTAGCTGGAGAGAAAACAAAAATATCTCTTCTGCAAGAGCAAAAAGAAGAGGAGGTAGTAACAGGGAGATAAATGAAAACAGTACCAGGCGCGTGTAAAAATGTGCGTGTGTGTGTGTATGTATATATCTCTCATACACACCACAAAGTTCGAACGGCACTTTCTCTCTGTTAGTGAAATACAGTGTTTTCTTCTCTCTTTGTTGTGCTGTGTACTTTCAGCTTCAAAATACAGGAACTTAAGAGAATTTTTAAGGTTTCAAAAGGGGTTTATCTTGTAATTGGTGAGGGACTAAAGAGTTGGTTGGGGAGGGATAGTAATCAAAGGAGCCTTTTCAGCTCTAAACTGTAGTCCAGAAAATCAAAGGGAGGAATGTTAATTGGTTTGTATAACATGATATTCTCAGTTCAGAGTAGCTTCAGCCACTCAATGGTACTTTTTCTTTTTTCCTCTCTCTCTCTTTTTAGGTTGATTAAGTGAATAGAAAAAAAAAAAAAAAAAAAGAAAAACGAAGCTGCTTTCAAGTATTGAAGATACAAGGCCAGGATGAACACGAAGGACACAAAAGTGACTGAAGGAGGTCTCAATGTCACGCTTACCATACGTCTTCTCATGCATGGCAAGGTGAAGCATTTACTGTCGCCACAGTAGTTGCCTGTGTATTGAGTGAGTGTGTGCAGTTACTATCAGAGCCTGACAGTGACATTGACAGAGGGTCTACTCCTCCTTCTCCATCTTGAGTCAAAAGCGTCATTGCCATGACTGAAAAATCACCCGCTGCCTTTCAAGGCACCATATTTAAGTTTGCACTGCAGCCGAAATTCATTGGAACAAGCCCTGCCTGTAACAAATCCATTTTGAGCAGATCTGGTGGCAAAAAATAAAAGAGTTCTTTCGTTGATAGTTAGCCAAATTAGGCAGAGCCTTGCGTAGGGCTGACCTGCATACGGCTCGCCTTTCCCATCATTTGCTGGATTTTGCAGGTCTTTTTGAAATACCAGAACATTGAATTGTGTGGAAAAATTGCCACAGAATTATTGTCTGTTTCTGTTGAATGCAGACAGAATATTCTTCGTTATTCTGATGTAGCATCTTATTAGATTGAACCCCCTGATATACCAAGCGTTTGTCCAAGTCCCCTGTGGGTTTGTCTTGGAAGGCTGACCGTCATCTCATTTCTGTCCAGTGCAGCACTTGAGCATGCAGATAAGTGTGAAATCTGTGCCATAGACAAAGTGCCAATTCAGTATTGTCAGACTTAACAGTCTGATCGCCATTTGTTTCACATTGCCAGATCGCAAAATAGGCTTTTAATTAAAAAACACATTTCATAGGTTTGTTTGTATTATTTGCATCAGGCAACACCAGGCATTTTTTAGGCTTAGTGAATAAATATTATATAAAAGGAGGTGGGTTTTGCTCTTTCTTAGCAAGGAACAAGGAATTTATGTATATATATATTATTCTGGAGATCAAATTTGTATATATAAATCTAAAAAGTATTTTTACTCCTAGTATGTAATTTAATAACTGGAAATACATTTACATTTTAAAATAGTGCATGCTTTCAACCTGTGTGGCATGAACACACATATGATATACCCAAAGCACAAATAGGAGACGGAGGTATTTCCCTCTGTATTTTACTTATGAAGCTGCTAAGAAGTATGAGGGGTTACACTTGTAAGTTTCCAAATTAAAAACTCAGAAATTCGTTTACGTTAGATCAAGTAATGTATTTTCTCAGAAATGATCTAATCATTTTGTTTGATTTTTTTTCCACCTGAAATACTCGGCTTCAGGCAGGCATCAGTTGTGTAAGAGCTGCATTTTAAGTAGGGATTTGTCAAACAAATTTAATAACAGTCTCTCTTACCAAACCCACCTAAAATCTGTACAAATGTCTGCACTCAAAATTAGGTCTTAGGGGTTGATTCTACCAGGTTCTGCTCCTAATCCAGAAAAGAATTTGAACATGTCCTTATCCTGGTGGGTATAAGTAGCCCTACTGGTTTCAGTCAAATTCCCCTGTGCTTAGGTGTGCTTTTTTTAACCACTGTCAGACATCTCTGCTTCTTTCAGAATCATGCCTTTAAAGCAAAAACCAAGTATCTTGTAATTTTCAGGACATTTAAGTTAAACTGTAGGCTAAGAATTGAAACAAACAAAAAAAAAATTTAAATCAGAAATGAAATTAGAAAAAGCTAATTTTCTGTGTTAAACATCAATGATTGTGTGTGCAACCACTTTTAACAATAATGGATGTTGTATCTCCAGTCTTCAATGCATATGTAGCCCCAAGGGTCTAAATTAAACCCATAAAAGCTGTAAAGTTAACATTTTAAATGGGGCTATACCATGCATCCTCAGTTAACAAGGCACGAAGGGTATACTGTTAACTCTACTATGCTCTAATCATGTAACCTATTGTGCCTAAGTATTGCAAAGAATACCTTAAATCATAATTTATTTTGGTGATAAAAGTCAGGCCCTTACGGTTTCTTTGATGTCATTTTTGTGATTTAGAAATTAGAATATAGAAGAATGAAGGATGTCTGAGTCAGTATGAACTCAGTGTGAGAAGGTCACTCTGAAAGCTGTATGTGCCTCTGAAGAAGAACATGTTTCTAGGCTCTTCCTTAAGATTTATTGTGGTAATGACATCAATGGAAATTGCTGATCTCTAATTAGTATTTCTAGACAAAACAATTAACTAAAGCAGAGCTTGGGCTATAAATAAGTGTCCATAACTTGAAAGAAAAGAGGGGAATTAAAAGGTTGTTTTAAAAAACAACAGTAGCAAACTGGATTCAGTTAGAACATTTTAAAGAGCATTTTGAAGTTATTTATTTCTTAGTGTGTTTCACGGAAATATGAGGGTCAATCCCTGCTAACCTTAACTCTATCTCTAAACCTTTATTACCAGCGTACCTTTGCGTAGGGAAGGTCTGTGTGCTTTGGGATGTTTGCATTCATTCTGATTGAAAGTCCATAACTTGTGCTACTGCGCTTAGTTATCTCGGCTGTAAATTCTGAAGACTTAGGAATTTTTTAGCCTGTACCTTTCATGTGATAGGGGCTTTAAGTCAAGGATGGACATATTAATGACATAATTAAGCTAAATTCTGTACCTAAAGACAGAAAAATCAGGATTTGTATGAATGGACAGACCTCTGCAAGAGGATAGGGGATAAAAAAGCATCTTTAACAACCACAAGCAAAAGAAGTAGCAAAAATAAAAGACAATATTAGTGTCTGGTGAAAGGGAAACAGATGGGAACAGTCCTGAGCTCCAGGAGAACCCTGGGCCAGTGCTTTCCCACAGGTAGGACACCTCTCATCAGTCTTTGCTTTATCTTGCTTTGGGGAAAGAAGCAGCTGTAGGTCCAGCTGAGCTCCTGCAGGGCTTGGTGCAGCCTCCTACTGAAGAGGCTGGGATGGCCACCTGGGGGACCAGCTCAGACACCCTTCCGCAGCGTAGCAAGATTTGGGAGCCACTGGCTGGCAATTGGGCAAGGCACAGCCTTGATTTTCTCAGGGCAGAAAATGGGAGGTTAAGGGAGGCCAGCAATTTTATCTGTGGAAGCAGCAAAAAGGCTTGTGCAGGCCCAGCAAAAAGCCAGCCACTATAAGGTATAAAAGGTTATTTACCTCAAGGTAAATGTTTCCAGGGCCTGGTATGAAAGGTGAGCCAGGACTTCAGAGTGTGTGATGGTGTAAGATGAAGGGCCCGATTTTCATCTTGTGCCGTGTTATGTCAGTAAAATGTTATGATAGCGTGACAGCCCTGAAGAGAAATGGGGAGCAACACAAAACATTTGTCATACATTCTTGTGATGAATTAGAGGGCAGGTGTTAGGGAGTACACTACAAGGGCAGTGCCCAGATGTTCGTCACATCCACAGAGAAGCAACAGTCTGTTTGCAGGAAATTATAAAAGCAAAATTGACTTGTTTTGCAGATGTATGAGTAGAGGAAGAGGCTGCCCAGGCATGCTGCACTGTCTGTCACTGGAGGTTTTTAAGGACAAGTTAGGCAAAAATGAGTACATCCCATAAAGCTGCCATGGCACTGCAGCCTCTGCTGCTCAGGACCTTTTTGACTGAGTTACCTGAATGCTGCTCTGGAGAGAGGAGGAACAGAAAAGCCTTTTGAAGCATGTGCAGGAGTTGGATACATAGAGTATATTAAATAATAGAGATGCATTTTCATCTTTTATTAATGAGAAAGATGCACCATATTAAGGAATAAAGCTGTTTCATGCATTTCAGTAGAGAAAAATAGGGAATATGGGCTGGGGCTGTTTACATTGCCCTACTTTTGATTTTTCATCTAAATCCTTCTGTTCCTTGAAGTAAAATGAAAAAAATCATTGTGTAGGGCAGAGACATGAATGGGTACAGATATTTTATTACCTTTGTCTTCCTTAAAAGTATAATTTCTGGGCAGGATTAGAATATTGCAGGGATTGCAAGATTTCTGCTTCCAGCAAAGGCAAAAGTGGCAGCATTTACCCAGATCAGATCAACATTTTTGAAGGGCTTAAGGAACACAAATTGAGTGTGTGTGTATTCCTGGGCAAACAGTCCCCAGCTGTCAGAGCCCTCTAAAGTAAGGCAGAGCTCAGGCTCCAAAATAAACGTGCCTTTCACGTTTTCTTCATTTTTAATGTTTGTCAAAATCAAACTTCTGTTGGCTCTCTGCATGGTGTGGGGTCTTTGATGGAGCTCAGTGTTTCTTTCTTATCATTCCTTGCTCACCTTTTGCTGAATCTTTCATTCCCATGACTTGTGGCTGGGTGGGGTTTTTTTGCTTACTGCCACATGTAATGAGGTCAGAAGATTGTGGAGAATTGTGGCCTTGCCCACAGGTATCTGCCAACATACCGTAGTACTTGACTTCTACAGTGCTCTTTTCTATTTTTGGTCAGTTCATGCCCAGAAGTAAATAACTCTTGAAAAGTGCCTACTTTGACTATACTAGATGATGATGACATGATTTTGGATGATTTGGATTTGTACACAGACAGCATTAACAGGCTGATTCAGACCCTAGAGACTCACCATTAATGGTTAATTTTAGATGTGGATGGTAAAGAGACTGTGCCGGTATAAAGATGTTAAATTTCAGGAAAGCAGCTTAATGGATATTTAAAAGCCGGGTCCATGAGGTGAAACAGGAGAATGTGTTCAAATGTGCCAGCATGGAAAGGGCAGCAGGGTCACATATCCACTTTGGTCTCCATCTCGTAATGGTGCCGCAGGAGTCTCTGCTTCCTCCCTCTGGTACAAACCTGCAGAGGCAAAAATGTATCATTTCCAAAGGCACTGTGTGAAGGTGTGCGTTGATGAAACCGTATCGGGTGCAATGAAGTCTGCAAGAAACCAACACAGTTCATATATTGAGTCTGAGAAATCTTTTAGAGAAAGGGTACAGGAGTTCAGAAATAGAAAACAAAATGGATTAATAAAGTCAGGTGGTTAGGAAGAACAAGGAAATAATTTACAGGTAGGGTGAAGGAGGGAAGGGAAAAGCAGCAGGGAAGTGGGACTCTTGCCAGATACCGAGAGGTGTAAATTGGAAAGTTGAGGCAATTAACTGGAGAAGGTAATTTAGAAGATACACATTCAGTGAGAGAAGGAAATCTGGAATGCATAAGAGGCTGAAAGTATCAGATGTGGCAGTGTCTAGAGAGCAGCACATTTGGGATATGCCGAGTTGGAGAGGAAAGCTATTGCAGCAAAAGTATATGCAATTTTGGGTGTATAGCATTGGTGCGTCGTGGAGCTAAGAGATGGTAATTCCCTCGCTGTTCTTCTGGCAAAACCACATCTGCAGTTCCATGCTCAGCAGCAGATGCCACTTGTTGAGTGATGCTGAAGACTGAGCAGAGGGGGAATTTGCACAAAAATAGCAACATTTTAGGAGGCTGAGGAGACTGTGTCTAGCTTTCTTCAGACATTTTCATAAACACCTGGAGAGAATAAATACAAGTGTAATGGAGTATCATTGTTTTGAATGATACAAGTGCTTGGGGCTGGAAATAATGGAGTAAAATATATTTTAAAAAATAAATCCTAATAAGGAAATCCCAAGTCAAATTCCTGGTATTGAGATTTTTATGAGGTTCTGGAAGTCTCCTAAGCAGACTTCAAATGTGTCTGGGGAAGAGCAGCACACATACTATGTAGACAATATTATCTACATTGATGGAGGAAAGAGATGATAACTAAGTGGAGCTTTTCCTTCCCTGATATCATTTGCTCAGTGATAGTCTCTCATTGTTTCAGCAGTAGTGAATTATAAAAATGTACCTGCTGTCAAATGTTCAGTTTTGGACAAAACCCTATGATTGTCTCAGGTTTTAGGCATTAAAACTCCATTATAATCTTAGATGCCCTGAGGAAATCTGCCTCCCAATGGTTTCAGCAGGATTAGTGGGTGCCTTGTGGTGCTGGAAGGACTAGTTACAGTGGATTTACATCCAGCATCAGTGGCGTCTTTCGGACACATTGGTGATCATTTTATGATGCTATATGTAGAATTTTTTACAAGAAAAAGAAAGAAAATTTAGACTTATTAAGGTGATTTCTCACATTTAACAGCTCAAATATAGACAGAATAAAATCATGGAGAAAATTGCTGGTTTCACCAGTATAGATAATATAGTTTTGCCATCAGGGATTTCTTTTAGTGGCCACTTTTTTGTGCCTGATTAATTGTCCCCTGAAAGACTGTAAAGGAATCACAGAAATAATTTTTCCCCATCTTGAAGGTAATTCCCTTCTTCTCCATTTTTTTTTTCTTTTATTTTTTACTTACTAAAATATGGAATACAAAGTAGCTTTAAGAATCAACTTGTCAGTAATTTAATCCAAACTATTAAATGCAAACCAAGCCAGTGATTGTTCTGTTCTTTCTAGTTTCCATGAACACTGTCAGGGTATTATGAGGATTGACTGTCCTGCCTATTGCTATAATAGATCTTGTTTTGTTTGTTTGCATTACTGTGGTACCTAAGAGCTCTAGTCATGGAACAAAACTATGCATTCAAATACACAACACAAGATGGATCTCCTCTTAGTGTGTTTGTAGTTACAGCTGAGAGTTTCTCGCTAGTCTAAAAAATCAACAGAAAGGACAAAGGTCTTTTGCCCCAATCCCTGGACACTGTATGTCCCCAGAGATAATCTGCATAGCTGAATTTTCCCACTTCTGTTAAACGGAATCTCCTTACTGCCCTACATCTGTAATGACCTGAGAATTGCAGAAGGCATACACCCTAGTCAGTGCTGCTGCTTCAGCATCACAGGCAGAGGAACAAGCAAAGGGACAGAACCTGGTTTGGGTTTGTTTTTTGGGGAGGAGGCTAGGAGGTTTGGTGTGAAATGGAATGTAAATGGGTTACCCATCTGCTATTAAAAAGCAAATGAGAAAGACCCATTGGAACAGCTGCCCCAAAAAGGGTACATGGACCTGTGGAAGATTCTTTACTGGCATCTCCATCAGAAATACCATAATTTGAAGGTTTCCTCATAAACTACCACATTTGTTAGCATGAGAGCTGTCTCAGTAAAGGCCTGGACTGCAATGCTTTACTAAATTAGGGCTGTGAGCATCAGACAGTGACTACTGAAGCATCACCTAGGAATGTGAGATCTCCTGTGTCAGTGAGGCTAATCCCACATAATCCCAGAACACAAATCAGACTCTCAGTTTATCAAAGGCAGCCATTTGTTCCCTGAGGTAGACACGTTACATCATGTTTTCCAAAACTGACTTTTCTTCCAGTCTTTGGCAAATGCTGATGCCCCATGTGCTCCCTGCAAACACATTGTTCAGAACATCTTGTCAAACATATTCCTGGGGTCTTCCATGCAAGGGTATTCATGAGTTTATACAGTACTGGCAAATCCATCCTCAGAACAAGGTGTAGAGAGAGAGCTGGGTTGTTATGCCTCTTTATGGATGGAAGAAAGACAGCAGGTGATGGCCTAGAAAACTTTATCAGTGTAGATGTTGTATATGTTGTTTTCTGTTGGCAGAACCCCTCCTTGTGTCATGGCAGGTGTGCTTCCCCACCACGGAAGGCTGTATTTCTTTCTTTCCTTTCAATGCTTTTCTAGCAGGCTTTTCTGTAGGGTCCAGTACTACTGCTTCTTTCTTATTCTTGTTTGTAGAAGGCTGGGAATGTATGCAATCAAAACATTGGCTGAATGAATTGCAGGCTTTAGGATGTGGCCTATGCTTTGTCAGACGCTTTGGGGTGAAAGTATATATTCTTATTTTATTTATTACACATTTTACTTCTAGATGTGGCTTTCTCTCGGGACTCCTGTGAGGTTAGTGTTCCATTCACCCTATAGCACTGGTAGTAGAAGCTGTATGCCCCACAGTAATAGAGCAAGGCCTGTGCTTTTCTGTGGTCCTGGAATAGCAACCTGTTTTGTTTTGATTTCCTGGGAGACAGTAATTATTAATGTAGTCTCACACTTAGAAAAATGATGGAATTTCACTCATTATGTTTACAGATCAAAGGTTAATCTTTAAACCAAGGTTTGTTACTGTTTTTTAAGCTTCTTGTTTTCTTAACATGACTAATTTCTTTCTGTTGTTATTCAAAAGGCACACCAGGTTGGTGATTAGGAAATAGCTTTCTCCTACAGCCTGTTTTACATCTCTGTTTAGTCATTTGCACCATCAAGAGCCCTGTGAAAGCCTTGGCTCCCATACTTCTCTGCTGCCACCTTTTGCTCTGCTGGTGCTGCCCTGCTCTCACCACAGGTGATGCAAAAACTGCAGAAATAGCTTTCTGCTCTTTGATGGGCCCACTGCTCCCCAAGTGTTTGTTAAGAGCAAAACTCATCCTATTCATGTAAATAAGATGTGCAAATAATATTACATGCTGCATTTCAGCATGAAAGAAAGCATTCCCTGTTTTTACCATTGCTTTTCCTCAAGGTCTCTGTGATGAATTGGGTTGTTGGCTAGAAAAATACTTTATTGATACTGAGCAGTCTTCCGGTCTTGGAGAGGTTCAGCTCTTGTCATTTTATCTATTTTAATAGAAATGGCATACTAAAGAAAATCATAGTCATAAATCAACTCAACACCCCACCCCACCCCTGGCTTGAGAATTATTTTTGGGCTATCTGAAATCGGCACGTATATTTCAAATTCTCCTGGACATTTCCAAAGTGCTGCTGTTGGAGCCCAAGTGTGAGAGAGATACTGTCACCTGGAGATGCGCCCTTTGGAAGGCATTACCTGGGTTGGTACTCAGCATAATCTGAAAGTCAGGCCCTGTTGATGAGTTTCAGGTTAGGCACCCCAAACTGCTGTCATTTCTTGAAGGAAAGTCGGTATCTATCCATTTAGTGCCTGTATGTATAACACTGACTTCACACACAAATATATAAATTTGTGTGTGATGCGTACGTGTCAGTGGATGTAGGCACATGGACACTTGCAGCTTTTTGGAGGCATCCTATTCAACCAGCATGGTTGCTGTGGCGTATCTGCTTCTAACAGGTGGGTGTTCATATGTTGAGACCAAGGAGCCTGGGTAGTACTTTCAGCTCTGACTGGGTTGCCTTAGACTCATCTTTCTTCATCTGAGCTTTAGTTCCCCCATTTGTAACCTCTTTTTTTTTGTTCACTGTTTTTCGATCAGCTGTTGAAATTTGATCATATGAAACCAAGTAATTGTTATCATATAACTTATTTTCCTCACTGTGTTTACATGCAGATGGTTAGTCAATAAATCAATCAAACTGTTCATGAATACTTACCTTTAGCTTACACTGCTGAGCACTGTAAAACAGCAAATAGTTCAAGAGTTATTAGTATATTCTAGCAGGCACTGATTTGCTAGGACAGCTAAATCAAAATCCTGTCTGACCTATGCTGAGGCTGAATTTGACAACAGCTGTAGGATTCCTCTCACCAAACTTCAGGTTTGTTAGTATCAGTCTAGGCTTCTTCTACTGCAGGTGGAGAAAGACAAAACCCTTGGGGGTATACTTCTTCGCTCCTCTTTTAGGAACAAAACATCGTCCATTACCCCTCTCCTTGGACTACAGAGGAGGCTGTGTGCCTGGCTTACGCTAGACTCCTAACTTTTAATGAACTGATGTAGGTGACAGGCATCCCATCCCTTCAGTCTTATGCAGTTAACTACAGCACAGTTCGGTGTCTGGCAGATTTGGAAACATTTTCCAAAGAAAATAGAGCCCTCAAAGTAACTTTGGCTAGAAATACCAGTAACATAAGTGTCATAAAAATTATGTTATGTATCTCATTAAGCACTAAACGTAATTGAGGGTGATCGAAGAATCTATATGAAGCAAACATTGGACTGTATGAAGAACATTAAAGGTTTGATGAAGTAGCATGAGTAGTTTGGAGAACGAGGTGTAAAGAATCTTCTGATTTAATCTGTGGCTGAAGTAGGTTTCTCATCATAATTAAAGACATGATCTGTTTTCACCAGTATTTATGGGAGCTTTCTAGTAACAACTAAGGCCTCAGAAAAGTCTAAAGGGACCCATTTAGAACCATTCTAGATTTTCATATTTTTTGTAGTAATTTGTATGGTAAGTTAATGTTTCTCTCTTCCCCTCTGCCCTTCCTTCACATTTCCAAGCAGAATCCCAGCTCCCAGTGCAGGGGAAGAGGTGGCATTCGCTTGAATGTTTTGAAACTGCCTCCTTACAGAATAAGCTTTAAATCCACCCATTGAGGAGGGGAAGGTTTGAAGTACTCCACAGGATTACGGTGACATTTGCTAGCATGTTCCAAGGAATTGGTCACCAGTCTCACTGAAATACTTTTCCTTAGTGGGATTCACACTGTTCATTCCTCAGTTCTTTGGCAGGTGCTCTTTGGTGATAACAAGGTGATGATCAGTCAGGTAGAATTCCTGTCCCCACTGAAATCAATAGCAAAACTCCCTCAGAGTTCTGTGGAACAAGCAGCTTGAGAGCTGCAGCATTTTATGCCCTACTCTGCTTGTTTAAATATTCCCAATTTCCTTGTTTGAAATGGACCATCTTTTTCACTAGGGCTACAAACAGTACATTGCTTTTCTGTTTCCAAAGCAAAAGTATCTTTTCATATTTCCAAAGAAGATATCTTTGTACTTATTAGCCATTATCCACACATTTCTGAAAGAACAGCATCTGTCATGAAGACCCAGGATGATCAAATGATGATCAAATGGATTGGGACAGTTTTCATACTAAGTGCATACTTGCAGAGCCTTGCAGGTTTGAGACCAGGCCTACAGCTTCTAATGAAACTTCAGATATACAAAAATGGAAATTATGCCACAAACTGAAATATGATTGCTTACCCATAGCAACGGAAATACAGTATGCTCACCCATAGAAAAAGGTCCTTCTACCTCCTTAGTGTCTGTTTTACAAAAGAAATTATTTCTGAAAGCTGTGACTGAGAAGAATGGAAAAAGTTTTCAAGGTAAAACTTCTGAATGTGCTGAGTGGGCAGATAGGAACTGTGAGACATGAGGAGTCTCCAAGGCTTATCATCATGGAGAGTCTTGCTCTCCATGGCATTTGATGTTGCCGCTTGCTTTCTTTATCGTACACCACAATAAGATTCCCCCCCCCCAAGTCTTCTCTTCCTAAGAACAAACAAATGCAGTTCTCTCAGCCTCTCCTCATGTGTCCTGTGCTCCAGCCCCCTAACTGTCTTGGTGGCCCTGCACTGGATTCACTTCCATGTGTCCTTTTGTGTGTCTTGTACTAGGAGCCCAAAACAGGGCACAATCCTTCAGTCATGGTCTCACAGACACAAGGAGAAAGCAAGAATCATTTGCCCCAGCCTGCTGGCTATGCTCTTGCTAATACCACCCAGCATCTGTTTGACCAGAAATGTACTCACGGTGCATGCATGTACTCATATTGGAGTTGTGCAGTGGGACCCTCAGGACTTTTTCTGCAAAGCCAGCTTGCATGTAGGAAATTTTTGCCCAGCTTGTCCTGTTGCATGGACTTGTTCCATCCCAGACATGGAACTTTTCATTTGAATTTGTTCTGCTCCCTAAGGTTTCACTCAGCCCTTTTCTCCAACCTGGCTAAGTCACTCCAAATAGCAGCCTTGTCCAGCAGTGTATTGACTGTTCTCCCCTGTCTGGCATTATGTGCAGGCTTGCAGAGAGCGCAAAGGAACCACATGCCAAAGTTCTTCATTGAGATACATGTTCTTCTCCCTGAAAAGTCTTTACATCTTGTGAGAAGGATGTGAAGAGTTGCAAGCACAAACAGCTTCATATTATGAGCTTATAAATAACTGGTGAAAAATAGCTTTCTCAAGGTCACTGCAGGTAGTTCTCTACTGCAGAGTGAAGTTAGTACCACTTTATCATGGGTCTCTCACTGGATAGAGAAATGCAGGACAATTTCTTAAGTCTTATTCTTTGGACTTTTTCAGGACGGGTCAGACTTAAGTATATAGATGGGAGGAAGTGGAGGGAGTGGACTGTACATCATATGTGTGGGACAGATCAGCCACGTGAGACAGTCTTTAACCATTGAAGTAGACTTCATGATCCGAGTATAGGAGAGGAAAGTTTTTTCTTTTTTTCCTTTAGCTGGTCTCCTCTCCATCAGATGATTTCCAGTCTGATGTCACACCTGGATGATTTCTGTAATGCGTTCAGATTATTCATTTTAGAGTTATCTTCATTTTTGCTACCTGTTCATTTTATTCACCAAGCTTTTAACCCTTGGGATGTTGCCAGAACTGCTGTATTGTTCCCCTATTGTATGTTCACAGTCACATTTCGAAGTGTTTTCTGTCCCTTCATGGAAGATTGTAGAAACTAAATAGCAATTCCCAAATCCCTAAAAAGTGATTAGCAGTTATTGTTCTGTAAGTGCTTAATAGGGAGATTAAGACAGGCCACCAGGTGTTTACACAATAACACTCGGTAGCATGCAAATTCAGCTCTAGCTATTACATGGTGTAAAGAGGGTAAATGCCTTCCCTCAGAGAGATCAGCAATTATTTTGGTGCTTGTATTATATCCCATTTTCTCTAGTAGGTTGTGCAGTTCTATTATTTTTGAACTTTTCGTTGCCTGATACGGGGTTTATCTGTGTTTATAGTAGCAGGATTGATCTGTAACCACAAAATCAGTTTCTGTTAAAGGTAGTTTTCTTGCATGATCAGTAAGCTGCAAAGCCACATTTTTAGTCTGCCTCTCTGTATCTAACACAGTATATTTATATACAGCAGCAATGGAAGAGGGCTCTGCTTCACACTGCAGGTTTGAAATAAGTGATAGTGAAATAGCTTAGGAGCAGAGCAAATTATTTTCTGTAGTGAATCATATCATTCACTGTCTCTTTTTTTCTGTTTCAGGAGGTTGGAAGCATTATCGGAAAGGTCAGGAAATTACTTTCTCTATTTTCATGTCAAAATATTGTGTATCAGTTGACTTCATCGGCCCAGGCTAACTTTTTTTCTGTTTCTTTAACAGAAAGGTGAGACAGTTAAGAAGATGAGGGAGGAGGTAAGACAAGCCTTGATGTCTTCTTCACTTGCTTTTCTTTCCAGTTCAGAGAACGGGGAAATTCAGCGTGTGCAAACCGACACTGCCATCAAGTGGGCAGTTAATTTAACATCACCATTCTTTGCAAATTGTATATAAGCGTGCTGGCCTGAATTAAACATTGTTGTTAATGTAACCTCCTTATCGCCACAGCAGTATGGAGTCTTCCATTCCCGTGGCAATCGGCCTGCTGCTGTCTTATCTCAGGAACAGCTTAGCCAGCATGATTCTTTGCATTAAAACCACTGTATCTTTATTTAGCATACCAACATCTGTCCTGCATGTGGCTTGGCCTCTGACAGTGTTTCCAAAATCTGAAACCAAGTATTAGAATGATGCTACGTAAAGTTTGAGGGCAGACACAAGCTCTAGCAGAGCTGGAGCCAGGCTTGATAACGCAAAGTATCCCTCTGCTATGTCTTGGCAAAACCTTAACTTTTCATCATTTTGCTGCTGTGGGTAGGATGTGGTCAGGGTAGACCTGCACGCCTGCTATTCGCATCCTTTGAAAAGGCTGCAAACACAAAATAGCTAACTAAAACAAGGTAGTGCGTAAACCTCAGTTTCCCCAGTGTCCACAGGCTTCTTTCCCTGCTGCAGAGCAAGCGGCACTGTCTTCAGAGGATTGTGCTCAGGCAAGGCAGACGCACACTTGTCCAGCAAGGCAGCACATCTTACCATGTAATTTTCCTTCTTTGAAGCCAGTGCTAAAAGCAAAAGTCAAAAGACAAATCCTACTCTTTATAACTTTAGGAGTGCAGACTGTATAGAGGATGGCTCAAGAAAGATCAGTTTGGTTCTGGTAAATCTGCAGAACATCACTATGTCAGCTGCTTTGTTGTTTTATACGCTGATAGAAGGTCTGTGGCAGAGAAATCTCAAAGTATTTGTAGTAAAGAAAATTGTTGAGATCCACCTTTAAATATACACAATAGGGAGTTCATTGTCAGGCTGAGTTCAGAGCACCTTTTTTGTTAAGAGCTTTCACCCATGTTTTCACACATAAGTACATTTGCTAAGACTTTAAAAAGAATACAAGGAAAAAAAATGTTTCCAATATACTAGGTAATCCTGCCAGTTGATTAAACACTTTTTAGTTTAATTATTAAGTATGACTATGGGGAGATATCTTTGGAGATAAACTGCATGCACAAAAGGGAAACCATCATTGTAGAATGCTCCTGACTTCTGAGTTAAACATCTTAGAGAAGAGTTATGAGCCCTGATTAGTTTTTTTCAAGATACGCATCAAATGTTCTTCTTGTAGTCCTGAAAACCTACTGTCATGTACATGTGGCCACAAGAGGCTTTAGTTGTTTGGTTGTTTTTTTAAAATAAAGAAATTATATGCATCTTTATATCAACACAGAACTAAGAGGCTGTGTCTCCACATGATAACTTGGTCCTCCTTTAAATGACTGCCTTCTTCAGTACTTCTTTAAAAGCAAAATGCAACTTTATTTTTACTTCCCTGACAGATGTGGGAAGTTGCATGCCATCTTTATGGAATGAAATGCAACTCTGTCTTGCTCTGTACTGGGGAAATACGGTATCTCACTGTTGAGCAGCAGTATGCACATGAATAAGGGCTCAGGCACACAACACATGGGTTGGTTCATGGTAACCCTGAAGGCAAAGGGCCAAATTAACCCTGATTATCTCACATTTTCTACAAGCCCAGATCCTCAAGAAGGTCAGTGCTTGTGAGTGAGTTGAGGCTTCAGTGGCTTGTTAGGCTGCCCTAACACATTTCCATGCTTGAAACCTCAGGGAAAGTGTAGGGTGGGTCTTACCTGAACTGGATTTGATCATTATCTGCACTAAGATCCTCTTAAATATATTTACATCTAGTTGAGGTGTTTTCTTCATGCTGCCGTAGTGGCATGAAGGGGACTAAGTATCCCTGAGAACCAGCCTGGCTTGTCTCCAAGTCTTACAGTTTTCTAACTCCTTCCAGCGGGCTCCCTGCCTTAAGGAGATAACACCGTTACTGCTGCTTGTCCTACCGCTACCCCTTTAAAGGGTCGTTCAGTGCATATTAATTGACTGCCTTCACATGAGACACGTCTATAAGGAAGCTTCTCCACAGTGCAACGCAATGCCCCAGCTAGACAGATCGAGCACCGCCTTTGGGTATCCAAACCAGAGAGGTGCCTCTTTCCTAGGAGATGTCAGGGCTCCCTGGAGACAACAACATTGTCTGAAATTTTGCAGCTCTGGTCCTACTTACAGTTAACCCTGCAAGAGGGAAGGGAGAAGACCTGATTATGCAATTATTTGCAGCTTTGAATTACAGAGATGGTGTTTGCATACTGCGAAGGTGGCTGTATAAGTATTTATTCAGACAGAATCCAGCTTCCCGCAGTTTGATGGATTTTTGGAGTGTGATCAGTTTATACTGAAATTATATGATGTTGGGGGTGCGATTGTTGGGGAGGGAATTAGATGCCTCAAGATACTCCTTCCCAAACTATATACCTAATCCTACTTAGTTTGCTCCCTGGGAGATATAAATTTGTAAAATATGTGTTCTTTTTTGACAGAGTGGTGCTCGAATCAATATTTCAGAAGGCTCATGTCCAGAGAGAATTGTGACAATAACAGGCCCAACAGATGCAATTTTTAAAGCTTTTTCTATGATTGCACTAAAATTTGAAGAGGTAAGCGAATAAAATACGGTTTTTTCTTTCTTCAAGTTGAAATAAAAACACTGTTTGAATTTTCTCATGTTTGCTTTAATGTTAAATATGATTTGTTTAATGTTCTATTTAATAGCAGTGAAAGTGCTTGTATTTTTATAAATGCTTTTGGCAGTAACACTGAAGAAAAATAATGGGTCAATTTACAAGCTGTTTGATCATTTCTTTTGCTTTTTGGAGGCTTCGGGGAAAAGCAATTGCTTTTAGTAATGTGCACTAATGGTAGGAAAAATGTCTTGGAAAATTTCTGGTCCCAAAGTGGGTTTGATTTGAAACAAGTAATTGCCTAACTTTTAGCTTTGTTTTTCTATGATTCCATTTGGTATTGTTGTAAATTTTATGTATGTCAAAATGAATATATAACTTATTTAACTAGAAAATTTTTATTTTGAAAACAAACTATATGATTACCAATTACCATATTTAAAGCTTGGCTTTTAAAATTAATTAAAATAAAAACACTAAGAGTAAGTGAGGCAAGAGCTCGATTTACTGTAGAATAAGCGTTCTGTGCAGATATGTTCCTAAAGCGCTGGGATCTCCCCAAGTTTCATGGACCAACTACTATTAGATATGGTCAGCACTTCAATGGGAAACCTCACAGATAATTCAGCACACTACAGAACATGAACCTTGGTCACTCAGGACAGGATTTAACTCTCTCTACTTTTGAAAATCACACTTCTAATCCAGACATCTCTTGTGTTATCTCTGGAGAGACAGAGGCAAATTGACCACCAACACAGAGAAGGTGATTCAGCTTCTCCTAAAGGGAGAGCCTTCAGACAGGTAGACTGAATCACCTGAAGCAGGAGAAAGGGGCTGTCTCTCTCCATCAGTGGTTGAACTAGAGGGGTGTTATCAGGCTAACAAATCCCTACCATTGCTGGAAATGCCTCACCTCCTACTAGTGTAGTGTTTTGCACACAGCTGTGCTGTGCCTGGCAGGTGTCCCTAGCTCCTGCTCAGGTGTTCTCAGTGAGAGCCTCTTTGGTTTGGACAGACGTTCCTGGCAGCCCCTAGACAAATGACCCTTTTTTTTTATACTGCAGATGTTAATCCCATTTATATTTCTCCAATCCTTCATGGATTTTCAGATCTTCCTGTTTTCCTAGGAGGATATTGGAACCTTAATGTTGTGGTGTGGTACATTTTGTAAGAATGCTTTTTTTTTTTCCTTACCAATATTAATGAGATAATGATTTTGAGGCTAAATCCTGCAGAACCACATTCTGTCCAGCCCAATTTTAAAAGCACCTCGTCATCTCTTTCTCAGCCTTATCTCTTACTCATCTTGAACCAGTCTCTGTTTCTTGTGGCCTAAAAGGCAGCGTCACGTATGGTACCATACCCTTCAGTCCATGGAAACCTAGAGAGAGCAGTCTCTCTGCTCTCTACCCAGAAAGCATTCTGCTTAGGGCCTTATCCTGAAAAATGCTGAGGGAATCATTAACGGAGAGAATCCCTGGCAGTTCCCACCAAAACAAGTACCCGGTGGAAATAACACTGCGCTGCTCATAAAAACATGGAATGCTGTACATCATCAGATCCCCACTCCACCACCCAACACGACATAGTCTTTGAAAGTGCTGTAGCTAGTAACAGGCAAAGAAACCTGAAATGCTGCCATCTGACTGGATTTTAGGCGTATTTACCCATGTAGATTTTAGTGGCTAGTCCGGACCCTTCGTGTGGGTATTAGCAAAGAGTTATTGGTGCTCCCTGCAGATCAGGTACTGAGGTTATATATTCTGAAATATCTGTATTTAGTTTTCATAAAACTGGCTTCTGATATATTTAAAAGAACAATGGCAAAGAAATATGCCTCTCATAATCAGTTAGGTTTCCTATAGTTATTCCTGTCAATAAAATAAGGTAACTGTAACACTTTGGTGGCAAAATAAAGTACTGTTTCAGAAAATACAAATGAGCTAGCTGCCAAATGTGATTTTTCATGCATGTGTTTTTGTTGGAGATTTCTTCAGTCATTTAAAAAATTGAAAATCCCAGAGCAGACAGTGCCTGGCCCAGCTACCTTCAAACAGAACAAAAAAGATGCATGTGTGAGACTGCTACTTTGAGAGATTTTTTTGGTATTTGCTGTGCATGCCCACGTGAAGCAATTCGACATGAAGCCCTTGAATCCTTAATTTCAACCCTACAGCTGTATAGCTGGGGATAAACAGATCTAGGAAGACACGGGAGCCCTGGAATGTTTTTCTAATGTTGGAAAAAAAAACCTCAAAATGTGTCAGATAGGTAGAAAAAAGGAAAAATCTGGAAGAGTATTCTCTGTGTGGTTGCTCTGCAGCCTTATATCACTCTGCTTTGACAACCTTCCTAATAAAAGTTGATTTTCTAGCAGCCTGATGATGAATTTACAGGCTAGGCAGGTAATTACATAAACAACTAAAATTCACTGCAAAGGAAAAAGTGTTATTTAAAAATGGCACCAACCCAGGCAGACCACTGACATTGCAGGAGAGGACATTTTAGAGCAGTGACTTCCAGACTGGAGGTTGAGACCCAAGAAATGCAGCTGTACGTTCACCGGTGAGTGGGGCAGCTCTAGCTTTGGGTGTAGGTCTGCATAATCCACTGGAAGCACACGGTAGTTAAGCGCTGGAATAACCAGCAGGCAGGGCTCAGTGGTCAGACCTTCTCCAAACAAATGAAAAAAAGTTTGGCAGAATCCTTGTTCATCTGCAAACATTTATGAAGAATTTTCTCAGCTCTAGGAAGAAGGAGGAGAGAAAAGGAAGGTGATAAAAGCAATTGAGATCTCTTTTTGACAGACATTAACTCTTGGTAAATCCTGTGGTGGTCACTAACAAGTAAGGACCCACCTCACAGACTCATACTTGCTGTGAAAATTGGAAGGTTCAACATTTCATTTAAAAACCAGTAAAGAAGAATTTTGATTTTTTCATCAGCAGTTTGGTAGAGCTTTTCTGAGCTGCCGGGCTTGCTTGCCTTGGGAAGCCTTAGACACTGTGACTCTGGGATGCCAAGAGCTGGGGATGCCGCAGGGCTCCGACAGTGGGAGCTGGCTCTCCCACACCACTTCCAGGCTCCCAGTCAGCCTGTCCTGGCTGAGGAGCAGCCCAGGCAAGCAGGCAGAAAGCCATGCAAGGTCTGGCTCCCGTGCCTGCCAGAGCCCTGAGGAAATGGATGCAGTGCCACAGAAAGTTGAAGGTTAAAGAAATAGGAATCTCCCAGTTTGAAAGACGAAAGTCTCCAGCCAGCCCTACCTGGGAACCTGCAGCTCTGGCGGGGATTTTTTTCTGCTCATTTCTCTTTTGTTATGTTTTTAAGGTGGACTGATTCCTTTATGCACTCCATACTGCTAAGCCTGCATGTTTAGGTTTCACTCTTTTTAAATGACGAGGAGAAAAATAAAGAGAATAGCAGCTTTCAATTTTTGTGAAGTGCTTTTGAAGACAGTAAGTGCAGTGAAAGCTTTGAGGCCAGGCCACATATGGAAATGGGAGACATCATCAGGGTGGTGCTGTGTAGCTGAAGAGGGTTGTTTACCTGCATCTGGATGATCCTGTGCCTCCACCTGACACAAACGTGATGTAGTGAGCTGGCATCTTTCAGCTGAAAAATCAGCATGACTTGGGATTTATTTCAGATACTTGGGTGCTGCAAAATTCTGTTTTCATGCTTGCTTTATTTTGGATTGCAATCCCTCACTGACATGGGCACTAAACAAAATGTGCGTTACTGGCTGGCAGAGGAATGATTTGATATTTGGCATGCAGCAATTTGGCATGCAGCAATACCTCATTCTGTTCAAGACTTTTTTCTTCCTTTTAAGCTGAGCAAGGTCACACCAAGCCATTTATTGGACAGAATGCTGCCGTCACAAATGTGGAGGTGCTATAGGAATCAGTGCTGGTGTCACTGAGCTTCCACACTGGTTCAATGAGGTGTGCAGAGTTCTTTGAAGTACTTTTTCTTTTTTATTATTTTTTATTTTTTATTTTGGGGGCCCGATCACGCAGTACAGGCTGCTTTTTTTTTTTTTTTTTCTTTCTTTTTTTTAACAAGTGGTAGTCTTCATAAGCAAGAATGTAGGGAATGCTATCAGTTCTGTCTGCTGGAACTCTTGTTGCATCATAAATGAGTTGGATGAATATGAAATGCATGTTTTCTGTCCTAATCTTTCGGATAGCGTTTCTGTGAAGGGTGTAATATCTGTGCCATGACACCTCACTGATGGATGAGATGGTCTTTTCAGCACACAGCTAGTGTTAGCAAACCATACTGAGATTCTCATAAGTTGTTGGACAAGTGCCATGCAGCTCATGGCTTTTTTTGTGATTCTAAGTGCTCTCAACAGCATCCCATCGATCAGTGGGAGGATATACTTTATCTTTTCCTTCATGATGAAGACTTTAGAGGGATTGTTTTCTCTTGCCTAGAAGATTTTGAACAAACAAAATACATTTAAAACAATGTACACCTTGCAACAAGTAGTATATTGAAATGCTCATGAGACCATATAGTGTAGTCTCGTTGGATAATGAGATACATGGATATAGGTTACGTTATCTGGATACAGGTAATTGCTGTTCTGCTGAGCTCTTTGTACTCTGGTTATACCTAGCTGTGATGGGGAAAAAATATTAGAAATTATGTAGCACTACAAATACTTATGGATCTGCTACAAAAGAGGACTTAAACCTGGGGTGCAGCAAACTATTTATCAAAATAATCTGATTTTCTTTGCTTTAGATTATTTATAGAATCTTTTGTCATTCCCTTCTTAACCGTTTTTCTCTGTATCAAATCTGACAAGACATTGCATGAAATGTAAAGACATGTATGGTGGAAATGTTTCTCATTGAGATGGTGGAAAAGAATCCAAATCAGGATTTGGTGGCCTGTGAACTCAAAAGCCTCTGCCTTTTCCATCTGCTTCAGCTGATCTAATCTGAGATACCACCTCCTCCTCCAAGTCTTGCCTTAGAGACTGTCCTCTGGTCCTGCAGCATAGACCTGCAATGCCAGACAGCAAAAGGGTTCCTCTGGCACAAGCCGCTTGTGCAGCTCGTGCTTATGGTGCACCACAGGCAGAGCCAGCAGCTTTCCTGCAACAGAAACAAACTACGACTGGTTGCATGCTCCCCAGATCTCCACGAACAGCCTGGGCATTTGCTCTGAGACCTTCAGTGCTTACCAGGAATGACAAATCCTCTGCTAACTCTCACTGACGTTGTGATTGCAGGACATAAACGCTTCAATGACAAACAGCACGGTGACAAGCAAACCACCTGTAACACTGCGGCTCGTCGTCCCGGCAAGTCAGTGTGGATCCCTTATAGGAAAAGGAGGTTCCAAAATCAAAGAAATCAGGGAGGTAAGTCTTGGGATGTCTGCTGGGGACACAGGCTAGCTCAGTTCTACCACAGCATGCCTTGCCAGCACCATCCATTGCACTTTGCTCATTGCATGAACATGAGCATGTGCTGAGTGAAAAGCCTTGCCCTGGGGGGAGCAGGGCTCCAGCACAGCTGCACCCTTGTATTTTCCTCAAAGCTGAAGACCACGTGTGAAATAAAGAAAGAGCTTTACAATGTGTTGGTCTTTGATGCACAATTTAGCAAACAACAGTTTAATGACAGAAAATGGCTCTTCAGGTTCCTCTTTGGGCGCAGCCCCCTCCCCAGCAATACTCAGGTGATCCCAGGCCGGAGTGCTGCAGCCATTCCCATAGCAGTTACCACCCTTGCAGCCAGGGAAAGGCCCAAGTAGCACTGGGGAGTCCAGGTTAGTAGGTCAAACACTTGATCTACTTTGTATAGGTATTTGATTTTCATGCTCCTTTCCTGTTTCTCCCTAATCTCACTGTGCCACAGGTGACCTGATTTTGTGTATTCCAAACATATTTTTTTTTAATCCAGACTGTATCTGAAGGTGTTCATTCAATGTGCTGTGCTAGCAGCCACTTTTTCCTCTAACCAAAAAATGCAAAAAATTATCATGTGGTGCCAGTTTTAATTCTTCCATGTATGACTGCAACAACATAGCACATGCCAAGCCCAGGATCCAGCGTTTCTAATCAGTCAGGCAAGAAAATTAGGTACCTACATGGTTATGTGGAGAAAATCTGAACAGGACATTTCAGAAAAATGGATTTTTGTTCTGGAGAAAGTGACAGTACTCCTAAATTTGTTTTTATTCCAACATAGAATGAGGTGTTGAATATCAAAATAATATGCTGATCCATTTTTATATTTGACTGTCAAAACAAAAGCTTTTGACAGGCTCTACCAAACTGAAACTTCCCTTTTTTATCTAAAATGTAAATCCAAGACAGTAGGCTTTATTGAGCTTTCAAGTGTCATTTCAAATGTAAAAAATGTTACCAGATATTTTTCTGTCAAAGAAAATTTGATCAAATGTCAGGAAGGAGTGGAAAATGCTTTGATCAAAATAGTATGTCCAGTATTTGCTATGAAATGTTAGTTTATGGTAGCCTTGGAAGGAAAGGTGATCATAGAGGACAGTTAGGGGTGTGATTCCAGTTGATTTTCAAGTTCTTCCAAATTATTTCATTGGGATTCAAATTTTATTGTCCCAGGATTTTTTTTTAACAAAGTTCCCTCTCAAAGCTTATCTTCACCTTTCAGGATTTGGCCACTACTGAAAGGGTCTTTTCTGTCCTTTGCATACAGGGACGTAATAGCAGTGCATGCTGCTTCCAATAGCCAACAGCTGCCAAAAGCTGTTTCAGAGGTTTTGTTGCCAAGCAAACAACATGTTGCTCCTCCACGTGCCTCTTGCTTTGTAAACTGTGTTCATGAAAACATATATAGGTTGTCTGCTGTAAACTCGCAGAACATTTCAGAGCCCTGCCATTTGAAGGGGTCTCTGTGCTTACTGAGACCTACAAATAAAAGGCAATTACAAATTGGATTCTTTTTTTCTTGGAATGCTGTTACTTTATTTTTTTATCAGAGTCTGGGAGCTGTGCCTGTCAGCAGTCCTTATTGTCAAACCAGCTTTTGACATGTGGCAGAAAGGAGTCACTTGTTGATGCTAAGGGGAAGAAAACAATATTTCTGTGCAGATGCTAAGGTCATAGGGGAACCTTCTCTTTTTTTTTCTTTAATCCCAAAAAAGCTTTGTCAGAGAACTTTGTATAGGTGGGAGAAGATACTTGTGTGTTGAAGTGCATTGCTGGGTGGAAGGAAGGTGCTCAGTTTGCCTGATGCAGGGCACATTTCTGTCTCAGAGGCTGGACAGCCAATGAACTGTTGGTGTTTGCAGCAGTTGGTGTCTGGGTCAGCCAGAAAGCCTGCCAAGCAGCTGCACACTCACCCTGGCAGGCAGCAGGGGAAGCCAGGCTAAAGTGTTGCCACTGGAGAAGGCAAAGCTACTGTCAGAGCACACATTCGGAGGCAACCTCAGCCATGAGACGTGATTTCTCATGGTCCTCCAGATCTGTTAGGTGTCCAGGAGAACTGTCAGGCAGCGGGAACCCAGCTGATTTCTTAGTTGTGTTAAAATAGGAGCAGGCATGAGCGTGAAGCGTGTGCTGGTGAGCTCTAGGTTTTACAGCTGCTAATACTTTGGATTTCATTTTAAATATTGGTAACCTCATCTAAAGCACGGAGTGAGTGGGTTTAGGACATAGGTTTTTAAAGGTGAGATGGGTCTGTTGGTCTGCATACATTAAATCACTGAAGTGATTGTTCTGGTGAGCAGTTTCATAAGCATCACCTATTAATCTAGTACAAAGAAGTAAAAGGATAGTGTTTGGCCAAATAGGTGTTTTGATAAGGCTGATAAGCAAGAAGTCACACTGCACACTTTCTTAAGCATAAGGGTAATGGACAAAACATTACTTGATTTTTTTGTTGCTGGCATATGAGCAAAGTCAAAAAATAAACAAGATTGGCACTGGAAGCAAATGCATAAATGACTGCATTATTTGGCAGAGTATTTTGTTCTAGATGTACAGATACCCAGAACTGTACATTAAACAGCAAATATGATCAAAAGAAAAAAAAAGGAGCATCCATCTCGAGATACGGTCTAACTTCATCATCACACAACACACTGAGTGTCAATTGCACAAGGGATGGTCTTTTGTGTTCAGTCATATGCTCAGGAACAACATGTAGGGTTGCAGTACTGTTTTCAAGATAAGATTACAAAAAAAACCAAAGCAAAGCATGACTGATTGATCAAATGATGGCAAAATTCCAAAGCCTATTACAGAGCAAGGAATTGATATTCTGGCCTTAAACAGCACTACTGAACAGAAGATGCAATCAGTAATTTAATCAGTCTTTGGAAAGAAGAATAACACTTTGTATGTAACTAGCAAGAAAACAAATTAACTCCTTGCTGACTGACACAAAGTCAATGGTTACTGAAATACTTTTTTTTTAAAAAAAAGCCCAGACTATTGCATTGCAATAACAGTCAGGAATATATTTTGTTTGTAATAAGTGAAAATGATAACTCAATGTGAAATGCCTGGGGTTTTCTCTGTTGATTGAGCAGGTCTTCCAGGATGTTTGTGAAATAATGCTAGGGACTGTTTTGACCTCATGTATTTTGTTCTTTCTTTGGGTATGGGTTTTTTTCAGTTAGCTAAGATACACTAGTGCCAAGATCAAATTAAAAAAAAAAAAACCACAACCAAAAAAAACCCACAAAACTTGCTCATTTACCTCCTTGGCTTCATTAATGAGCTAAAAGTTGATGACGTGCATATATTTAATCAACACTAATTACAATTTAGAAGTGCTTCTGTACCATCCTGAGATATTCCAGAGCATAAGGCAGCCCAAAATTTCATCCAGAGACACGAGTCAGCCGTCAGTAGATTAAAGAGCCATTTATCTGCAACATGTTCCATTAGCAGATGTTCTTCAGTTTTCAGTATTTTTTTCCTTTCTCTTTTTTTTTATTATTGAAAAGTACTTCATTTCAGCTTTTTTGGTTTTTAGTCAGCATTGCAACTGTCTGTCTTTGAGAGGGTTAAAAGACTTGTCCTGAAATTCAGGTCACAGTTTGATTCATTAACAGCTTCTGTTAATCTTCCTAGGATGGGAGTGTTTGCAAATTGGCTTGAACAGCCAAATCCATGTCCTGCCAGACCCCAGTTACCCTGTCTAGGCCTGGATTTACATACATGCTTTACCACATATCAAGCAAAGACACGACAAAAAGTTTAGAGGTGCATCACCTCTATCAATCACATCAGTCAATCACTGGCTTTTGAGAGGTGCCATTGTCTGCTCCACGGTGACGCTCTCTTTGCTTGGTCTCTGCTCAAGTCCACAGGAGCCCAGGTGCAGGTAGCAGGGGACATGTTGCCAAACTCCACGGAGCGCGCAGTGACTATATCAGGCACTCCTGACGCCATTATCCAGTGTGTGAAACAAATATGCGTGGTTATGCTGGAGGTAAGTGAGCACTCGGCGTATCACCTCTCACTCGGGAGATGCTCAAACACATTATTAATTTTCGATTGCCCTGGGTCCCCCAGGGGTGCTGCCTGCCCTCCCCATGCCAGGGATTTCAAGAGGACTCTGTTAGACTGTGCCCTTCCTCGCGTCTGAGAGCCTCTCACGGCAGGGTTTAGCAATCAAAGACTAGGGCTGTCATGATGCTGTCAAACAACAAACCAGATCCAGCGTGGAGCTGCAGCCCCTTCTGATTCTGATGCAGAACAGGACAGAAAAGATCGAGGTGTTGTTTTAAACAGAAATAATTCTGCCTGGCATAATTTAGATTTACCAGGACACTTTGATTCCTTAGGGTCAGGTCATTGCATAAGGCCAGAATGTTTCCTTTTGACAGCAGTTTTTCAGCCCTTAGATGAAGTGATACAAAATTAATTTATATAACAATCTGTGCATTTTAACCCTTCCTGAAAATGCCCATAATTTTGTGCAAGTACATTTCTCAACTGATTAAGTTGAGTAGAAGTTTGAAAAAAAAAAATATTTTGGCAAATCAAAATTAAATATTTAGACCTAGTAACCATAATTTTTGACAAGGAACATGAAACATATCTGTTTTTATCACTTTTTCTGCTGGAAATTTTCTGTGGTTTTTCTTTTTAGTTTGGTATTTTACCTAAGTCTAGTCAAGGGCTGTCTCATGATGATCTCTGACGCCCTACTGTTCTGTTATTCTTTAAAGAGGAGAGAAACAGTAGAGTGTTTGAGACAGCACTACGGCTGTTGGCTGTTCAGAAGTATGCAGTGCACCAGGTTGCATACAGCCTTTGCACCAAAATGTCATACTGCCTAGTGCAAATAAAAGCATAAAAACTAAAAATCCACGGTATTTTACCGGCAAAAAGTGACTGTTGCTTCAGTTCTTGCTGGACTACTGTAAAGAAGAAATTTCTTTATAAAAATGCAAGAGAACAGAAAGATAATATTAAAAAATCATTTTAGTTTGTTAAAGATGGAGTACATGATGGCAGTAGTTATCAGCTTTGTAAATACACAGCATAGTCTGTTGTCCAAGTGACATTTGTGGAATAAATAGTTATTTGCTAAAGAAGATGAGAGAAGCCACTTCCCAAAATTAGAGAGAGAAAGTCCCATTTTCCCACAGGTAGAGCCACTTTTCAAACAACCAATTTTGACATAAGAAATACTTAATTTTAGCATTAGGCAAATCACAAGCAGCATCCAGATGACACTGGCGTAACTATGGTTTGCTGCTTCATTTAAGAAAATGAATGTGCTCTAATTTGCAGCATATATTTAATTTGTCAACCAACACTTTCATTGACACAAAATAGCCAATTGTAGGATATTAGTTAATGGAGGTGATATTGTCATTACCTTCTTTAGTTGTAGTTAATGCACTGAAATCAGAGCACAATTCTGCCAGGTGCTGCACAGACAGCTTGAAGCCTTTTTTACAGACACATGCTGCTCCTTTATTTACAAGGAGAAAGTTAACACCCACCCCCCCACACACACACACCCCGTTAGGGTTAGGGGTTTTCCCTTTGGGTCCTTGCCTTGGGCAATAGGAAACAAACTCCCTTGTCATGCATTATGAAAGCCGTAGTTACGCTCCTGGTGAAGCCAGGAGGATTTTGTCTCCATCCTTACAGCTGAGTCAGAAGAAAGGCAGGATCAGGCTGGTAATTTGCAATTGAACAGCTGACTTAATTGAGTTGGTAAAACAAGAAACCTCGATCTGTAGCAGTGTAGGAAAGATTGATAAGCGGGAGATGTGCTTTGTGTTAAAGTGTGACCACAGGCCAGACGCTTCCAAAACATCAACAAATCTCAAAATTTTGTCTGTGTTTCCCGAGATGCCTTGACATGCTTAATGAGGCTTCATAGCTTCATCCAATGATGGCGGTAAAGAAGCCACAAGTGCCAGCGCTGCCTGTTTCAGCTGTGCAGCCAGGACCTTGGCTCTTCCCCTGAAAGCCTGGACAGCTGGCCTCTGCCCTGCTTTTGGGCTGATGGGGTGGAGGGCAGGCTGGGCTGGGCTGGGTCACCTGCATGCCTTGTTGTCTGAGGTGACCAAGATAAGGAGTGATTTTTTTTAATGTGAGCTGTGCTTCATTCTGCATTTTGATCGCTTTGTGTTTTTGTCTGCAGTCCCCACCCAAAGGTGCCACCATCCCCTACCGTCCCAAACCTGCCTCTGCACCTATCATTTTTGCAGGTGGCCAGGTAAGAGCAGACACCATTTTGGCTTCAGCTGGAAACCACACCGTCTTGGCCCAACCTCAGCCAGCGCCTGTTAGTTTTCAACTTTTACTCTTTTTGCCTGGTATAGTATTGATGTGCTTTGTCTACTCTGTGTGCTTACAGTTTGCGGGAAAGAACACTGCATTGCAAACTTGATGTAAAATTGTGATGACTGGTATTTTACCGAGATTTAAAATTAACTTCTGTAATTAAGAAAAGTTTGCCCAAACTGAGAGGTGTCCAAATCAAGTGCTCCCTGAGTGGGATGAAACTGCTTATTGTAGAGGTTGGGGTTTTTTTTCACCTTAACTTGTAGCTCCGCTAGCAGTGTGAGCAGTTTTGTCAGTTTTCAGAGATGATCAAACAGCAGTTGTGTCTGACAGGCCCTTGTAATGACCTCTCTCTGAATTTTTGTCTCAGAGTTTTACCTTCTACTCTGAAATAATATGTTGGGATGTATATGCGGATTTTCATAGTCTGGATGTAGTAGCTTTCAGTTCCTGGTAAGCCTACCACCCTTAGTTGTCTTAAAACAAGAAACGTGCTTCCTTAGTGACCAAAGCTGAACTGAAATTTAAAATAATTTTCCAGAAATCGGTCTATGGCTGAAAGTTCAGAATAATTTACTCCACACATATATAAGTTTACACTGCAGTGCTTTCCTTTAAGAAATATGTGTGTATATATGAGGCAGCCCATGTTACGAGTATTGTAATTGCCATCGCTTTCAGACTGTCTCTGTATAAGATTACTCAAAATTATTGAAACTGTTTGCTAGAGTGCTCTGAGCAGTTTGTGTAAATAATTGAAAGTGTCCTATTTTAAGGCCTAATAGCTCTTTGTCATCTTCAGTTTTATCAGTTAAAAAAACGTTCTCACTTTTCTAATGCAACCTTGTTGATGTGAGAAAGTGTGTCAGGCACTTTTCTGTGTGCTTTGAAGTTCTGTTCTTGACTAAGCAGACTTTTTAAGAAAAAGCTTAAGGTGTGTTTGGACGTCAGTATAGAAAGACACTTCAACCAAGTTTCATAAGTAGAAATTAATACTGAAAATAAAATTCAGTCAGCAGTGTTAATTCCATCCAGCCTTTTGGCTATGTTATCATAAATTATTTTTCCATTCTAAATTGCAGCATGGCCATCTTTAAAGGTTTTGGGTTGTTTAATGCTTGCATATCAAGCAACACTAGCAAACTCAAATTTCTTGTTTTCCTTAACAAGTTGGGGGGGTTCTGCTTTAAGTATTACTTTTAATTCTCTTGTGCTTCTTCGATACCGTATTGCATCTCACAACTGAAAGGAAGATGAACATTGCCTTGCCCTGCTCTGCCCCTTACCTACATTTAGCATATGCAGTGGTTAAAAAAAAATAATACAGTATTCCTGCCTGGTAGAAACAAATTGGACATTTCTACTCATTGTGCTACATTGCTGTCTAGGTGGGTACTCACAGGGTACAGCTTTGCTTTATGTCTTATATCAGTTTTGTGGTTTAAAGTGAGGAAGATTTGTAGACCAGATCATTCCTGCTGTTACTTATGTCAGTAGGAAAGTTGCCCTTGACTTTGATGAAAGCTGACCCATAGCTCATGCCCTTAGTGAAATGTTACAGTACAGATGTCTCAGTAGCCTCTACAAGGCTTGTGCTTGCTATGCTTCAGCCACAGAAGGACACGGTTCCTCTGCCAAGGGGTAAAGCAGTCAAAGACAGTTTTTCTCAACCTAATCAATTGAATGACTTTTTGGGAGCCTAAAAACCGAGGAGCTTTTTTTTTTTTTACTGGGAAAGAAAATTTAAGACCCATCTTGTCCACGATGTCTTAAGATGTTCCCTCAGCTGGGTTTGAAGTAAAGCCAAGATCAGAAAGGACACTCGTGATCCAGCACGAGAGTCAGAGACCAAAGCATGGTTTCCAAACCCAGTTTGCTCACCTAAGCCCCTGCTCAGCACCGTTTCCAGCTATAACCCCTCTGAGGCTGCTCCTGTGCCTGGCTACACACAGAGCCCCCATTCAGCAAAGCAGTGTAACATCTCCTTAAGGTTGTCCTCATTTAGTAAAACACTTAAACACACGGTTTGCTTGATTGATTATGTGCTTGCTTAAGACCCACTGATGGCAGTGATCACCTGGTTTGGTGGTCTGGAACCTTTTTTTGTTATTTACAAACTATCAGCAATAGCCACCCCCCACAAGATGCACATGCGTATGTTTGCCCATGAGCATCCTATTGAGCCTGGTCACACGTACTTCTGCCTGAAAACTGCTCTTGTGCATGTTTGCCTGACTGTGGCCTTGCTTTGTAACTGATTTAAAAAGTAAATGAAATGTTTCTTCTCCAGAAGGGAAATTCTGCTGCAGAAATGTGCGTCAAGCAGTTGAGGCATTAAAGGTTTTAATATCTGAACTCCATTAAATTAATTGTTTTATCATTTGCAGGATTCATTACTTTCTAAGAGGCCTTTTGTTAAATAAGCATTTTGCAAACTAAGCTAATCAGCCCTGTTCCTGTTTATAATTCTCACACTACAAATATTTATACTTTATAATTCGTCCTTCTGCTTTCCTGCCTAAGCACAAACACATTAATATTTTTCTGACATGCCGTTACTTTCAGAAAAGCCCTACAGAATATAATAGAAAATTATAAATTCTCTGTAGGTTTTTTTTGTAGGCCATTACAGAGAGTTGAACAGAGCCAGGCTGTGCTCACTGGTGCCAGGCACGCCACCATATCCCTTCTCGCTCATGTGCTTCTTTTGCCTCCCCCACCTACCCCCGGTACTGCTAGAAGAGATACCAGAAACTGTACCCCTTGCATTGCTCTGGTGGTGCAGAGGCTAGATTTGGAGGGAGGCTATTTGGCTTCTTGTGGAAGATAAGACCACCACGCCGGGGGTCTCCATCATGCTCCTATCTCCAAACTGGCATCCTGGGCCCGTGCCCAGGCACTGCAGGACAGGCTGCCGTCCAGCACATGTGCTCATGTACCTGCTGGCATGGCAGCCTGGGGCACCAGCCCCGCGGGGTGTACGTGTTTGCTGGCATTTAACATCTGTGGCTGCTGGTAGCCAGACGAGGTGGCTCAGAGCCGGCTGGCATGTATCCTCCTCAACTCCCGCAGTGTCCCCAGCTCTGCTCCGGGCAGGTCATCAGAGCTCAGGCAGCGGCACTTGGCATCCCCTGCTTGCAAGAGGTGCATGGGCAGCCTGACGGACATTTCCATACCATACCAAGCATTATCAAGAAGCACAAGACAATTAAGCTTCTCTCAGTATTTACCCAAGGAGCCAGGAGGAGCTTTTCTGATGAGAACAGAAACATTTCTTGTCCCACCTGACTGACCTGTGTCTCAACTGTGCTTGTTGTTTGCAGGCATTCACGATTCAGGGGCAGTATGCCATCCCTCATCCAGACGTGAGTCCAGCACATGTAAATTACTCCCTTTTTCTTCCTCTCCCTCTTATTTGTTCCGGGCAACATTTGCTTTCTACAGTTAACAATAAAGACACGGCCTAAGGACACCTTTCCTGAACAACATACTGTGTAGCCAAGTTAGCTCAGCTGCATCTCTTGCCTTGCATAATAATTGCTAGAAAGTACAATGGCCCAGGAACAAATGACAGTTATCTTGGTCTTTTTTGCATGTGATATATTTGAGTTCTTTTAATATGTAATTCTACAGTAATTAGTAAATATTAACAATAGCCATTACATGTAATAACAGTAGAGATGTCATTTATAACCAGTTTAGGGTTTTTGTTTTTTTCTACAGTAGATTAGAATGAACGATTAAACCTTTTTTTTTTTTTTTTCCAATATAATTTTAATTAATCCAGTTTTAGAACATGTAAGATGGTTTCTCTGCTCTGAAATAATTCCATTTGATTGGTTAGTTCTAATTTCCCATCCTGCCCTGCAGTTGACCAAGCTTCACCAGTTGGCTATGCAGCATCCCCCCTTTACTCCCCTTGGGCAGACCACCCCTGGTTTCCCTGGTACGTACCCATGACCCCCTGGGGATGTCCTTCTTCTTAACAGCTTTGTTTCCCATGGTCATTACATCATTTTAATAATAAATGTGGTCAATGACCAGCAATCCTTCTGTTTTTATATATTAATCTCTCTTCTTCCCCCCCATACCTCTGTTACCGTTCCTTTCATTACTAAAACATGCTTTGTTTGTTACATTTATTAATCAAAACCGCTTCATTTGTGCCACTGGCTAAAAGCCCTGAATTTCTTTTGTTCAGTCCTTGTAAAGTTATTATGGACCATACAGTATGTACCAGTCGGTCTCGAGTGAAGTACTTGGGAGCGCATCTTGTCACATTGCCAGTTTGATAACGTGGTTCAGAAAGAAGCAAACATAGGAAAACAGTATGTTATCATGGCACAGAAATACTGTTTAAAAACATTACGGCACGCTGAAACTCAAATTCCTTGCAGACCTAAATGTCTTAAGAACATCTGTGATTGTCACTGCTGGGACAAGTGCCTCTCTTCCTACTAGATGTGCAGATATAGCTACAAAATGCAATGGAAATTTAGCTAAATTAGGAACCGTGATTTTGGTCCATACCTGTTAAAGCTGAAGTTAAATTCCTGATTCAAGAGTGAGAAGTCCTTTAACCCTGCAATAACTCATTTTTACTGTACTTCACTACATACACGCTTGGCATCTCAAAACTTCGTAAAGTTTGGTACATGCTTTCTATGGCAAATAAAGTACTGGTACATGCTTTCTATGGCAAATAACATTTTATCACATACATCAAATTCTGTGAGCAACTTGATTGCTTTATATTCAATGTAAAGTAAGCATATGCAACTCTGAATGTAAACATAAGTAAAAGGTGAGTAACTTCTTTGTAAGTGCATTTCTTTTCCATCTTTTCTAGTTGGAAATGACTATTTTTGGCACATCTTTACAGATAATAATAATAATAATAAACACCAAAAAAAGAGAAAAGGAGAGAAAGAGGCATGACGTCCAAAACACACTTTTGTTTCTTCATGATGTATCTGATAAAATGTCTACGAGTAATACTAAATTGCCTTTCCTAGCTTTATATTTTCCTTATTGTTGTCATTAACATGCTGCTCCTTAATTTTTTCCTGTTTATATTTGCAAGATGTACGTTTCTGCAATGTTACTGTGAGTTAGAGCAGTAATTCCATTTTTCCTGAGCATTTTCCTTTTGTCCACCCAATTTACAAACAAATGTATGCGGCTTAGAGTATTTTGTACATTTCCCTTCAAATATTACCCTTCCCAACATTTCTTCAGCAACTAATCCCCCATATAATTTCCAAATTTTCCTAGGTTAATTTCCTCATCCTTATTTTAATATATTAATTTTTCTGTTTCATATCTATGTATTTTGCTAATTGTTCATTTGACTTCCACTTTCATTTTCTGTATTCTAGAACTCCTGGCAGACAGGTCAAATTTCAGCTCTCCATTAATTGCTCAATTGATGTGTTTAAAAAAACTTCAGAGACTATTTTTAGGGGAAACCCTTCATTTTCTAGAAGCTTTTTATGACCTTGTGAAATCTCATGTGACATTTGTTGCTTTGGTGGGTTAAAGGTTAATTAAAATAAGACTAATTTAAAATTAGTCCAGCCCTCTGAGTTTTGCATCTCTTGCTTTCTTTTCTGTTTCACTAGCAGTTCTCTGTTTTTCTTTGCTACTCTCTTCTTTTTTTTTTCCCTTCTTTCTGTATCTTTCCTTCTTTAAAATATCATTTGTTGTGTCTTGCCCTTCTTGCAAACAACTGGCGTAACATTCTCCCTCTGTCCCCTGAATAGGACTGGATGCCACTACTCCAACCAGTTCCCATGAACTTACTATTCCCAATGATGTAAGTGGACCAATAGTCAGTATAACTTTCTCTTCTCTCGCTCCTCTGCCACTGGAGGGGAAACCTCTCGGTTTTGCCTGATTTATAAACACTAGTGCCCAGAATAAACTGTACAGCATTTAGTCTGCTGGGGAGGGGGGATTAGGGGTTAGTGACATGGTGGACAGAAGCAGCAGAAGTGGCTGTCCCCTCTCGTGTCAGGTCTCCAGCGATGCTGGTTTAGTTGTGTGACGGTGCCAGTGCTGCAGTGCTTCACCAGCTTCATTAAAGCCTGGGTGCCTGCTGCTTACAGTGGTCTTAGATGAGTTATCAAAATTCATCTCTCGGATGGCACAAGCACAGATGGTCTCAGCACAAAGACTATAGCAGGTGAAAAATGTGCAGCCCTGTATGCCCTGTGTTGGGCTGGTGTCCTCCGTGCCAAGGCATGGAAGGTTTGCACAGCAACAGCTTCTGCCATGCTCATCTCCGCTGCACCCCGCACTTACCTGAGACAGCATTTTTCCCGAGAAAAAAAGCTACCGGTTACATAAAGGTGCAATATAAGGGTTTATTTGAAAAACAAGGGCAGAAAACATTGCTGCTCCAGCAACTCTGGACCAGCTGTGATTGACAGACCCCGTCTCCATGGGCAATGTGGCGCTGAATCTTAAAACAGCTACTCAAAATGCCCAACTGATACAGCGCATGTCATATAAAAATGCCTTCTGGTTTTATTCACTTTCTTTGCAAACAGGGTTTTTTTTTTCAGTTTTCATTTCAAATGAGTCACTTGGAAAATGTAAGACTTCCCCTCCAGTAAAGAAAGCTTTCAAGCATGAAGTGAAATCACAAATAGCAATTATATTACACAATATTGTAAGTATTCCTTAAGTAAGCCCCATTAAACTCAGTGGCAATGATTTACAGTAAGAAAAAAATACAGAATAACACAAAGAAGTGAAGGTGTGAGTGCTGTGATTTCGTAAGATGCCCTGCTGATGTTTCAGTACCTGCTTTACAACCCAATTTATTGTTTATTGAGAATTTTATAGGAGCACCGTGTTTATCCCTACAGTGCAAGTTTTTTAATCTCGCTTTCAGGCAGATGTTGTTCTTGCCATCAGTGATATAAATCCAAGGTCAATCTTCTGACTTCACTTCTTTCGGAGTTCATAGCAGAGCAAGGTGGCCTTGTGCCCTGTAGTGCAATAGAAAATTAAAAAACCCCAACAGTTTTTCATCCAGGAGGTGTGAAATGCTCCAGTTCAGCACTGTCCTCTGAAAAGCAAACACACATCCATGCATTGTTTCTAATAGATTTTCCTGGCCACGCAACACATGTCTTGCCGTTGTTGCTAAAGGAGTGAAAATGCGGCCAAAATGGGTTTAGGCAAGAAACAGCCTGCAGGGGCTCTACAGATGGTGAAAGGGAGTTCTGGTGTTCATATGGTGTCAAGGTGTATATTAAAGGAACAAAAGGCATGGGGGGGGGGGGGTTGCGGAGGGGGCTGTCACACCCAGTGCTGCAGTGCTGGCACAGAGGGGTGGAAGGGCTCTCATGTCCTGTCGGGCGTCCGGGCCTGCTTGGGAATTTTGCAGGGCGAAAAACAGTTTCCCCGTGAATTTCCCATGGCATTCATTGTCTGTGCACCGGGCTGTCAGCAGTGCCCTGTCAGGCTGTCCTTGGGTTGCAGTAGCAAGAGGGAACCGTCCCTGGGGTCTCCCAGCGTAACCATGCATACTAGTGTCCTGTGGCCCCATCACTGCTGCAGCAAGGCTGCGCTCCAGGCAACTCAGTGCCAAAAATGAGGAGATGAGGGAGACAGAGAGACACGGGGCAGAGAAGGAGTCAGGTGAGGAGGCACTGGCACCAGCGTTTGTGTGTGCTCTAAGTCAGGTGCTGTGCACAGAGGGTGGTCAGGGCAGGAGAGGCAAGAGCAGCTGTGCAGCAAAGCCTGCATGGGTAATTTGACTGCACTTTCCAATAAGCATCCTCTGGTCCTGGTTTTGACAGGCAGTCATTGTGGCATGGCAATTATTTATCTGGTTGAAGGTGAAGGAAGGTGCAGGCAGCCATCCCCTGCCTGCCCCGACTCCAGGGATCATCCCCTGTGCTGCCTGAGTCCCCCGGCTTTATTATCGTACATGCTTACACATGCAAAAGTCCAGCACTCATGAGAAGAGCATGAAACTTGCAAATATCTACATGCTCTGCAGCTACCAGTGTATACCTACATGTGCTACACTTGTTTTTTAAAACCAAGATAATGATAAGCACATAAAGCTGAAACCTCAGTAAGAATCTGAGGGGGCAAAATCAGATATGAAGAGAATAAGGAGCTCAGACTTTAGCCTAGTCTACAGAAAGTAGATATTAATAGCCGTTTACAATTTGCATAGCTTCGTATTAAAATAAATTTTCTTCACTCCCTTTGGTATAAAGTCAGTGAAAAAAAAATTTTCCCCTGTTATTAATAATTCTTGTAGCAACTTCATGCTGCTTTCTTCATACAGTATGATGATAATTGCAAGTAACCTGTTGCTCAATAAAAAAGAGATACAAGAGAACAAAGAAATGTGTTTTACAGAAAGTTGTTTTCCCCGTGCTAAAAGCCGAGACTTCCTCTCCAAATAATGAGTTCAGAAGGTTTGCCTTTCTGGGTTTTCTCATAACTTCTGGGTGAGCGAGCAGAAAGAACATTTCTCCAGATCCCTCTCAGAAGTCACTTTGGTTTTTATCTAGTAGCTCCTTTTCCTCATCAAAACCTTTTATGGGGCATTTGGTCGCCTTTCTTTCCTTGCTGGGATCTTGTCTGGCCTTCTTCTGCTGCCTAAGTTACACAGTATAAGTGTCTTTCACATAAATCCCGGAATAAAGTGGTGTTAACAGTGACACATCCTCAAGGGCCCGGACAGGATGGTATTCCTGCATGTGGCTAGATGGGCACAGAGATCAGATTTCTTAAGATTTGATGCTCCAATCCCTAAAAATTCCCATTGAGAGTGAATAATTATTAATAATAGTAGTAGCAGTAGTAGTAATAATAATAATAATAATCCTTAATGAAAATATGCATATTTTGCACATACATGGGAGAGACAGGCAGAGGCAAGTAACAGGAAAACAATTACCCCTCAGAAATCACCAGGAACATTTTGAGAAAGCTATAAATCTGATCCATACTCCATGGAAACAGAAATGTCGATCCATCCAAGTTGGAAATGCCCTACTGAAGAACCGCCTTTATTTCCCCATGGAGCCAGAAGTACTTCCCTGCAAATGATGGAGAGGGGCCCACATGTGCAAAATACTCTTGGAGCAGCCCACAGTGAAACCCAGTGTCAGCTCCATGTGATGCTCCAAGGACATCTGCGTGGCACTGCCTCTTCCACAAGCGGTGACTGTGGTGACTGAGCTCTCATCTTTGGAGGTCCCCAATCCATCACCTGAGGTGGGGAGAATTGATACAAGCCCTTAAGGGGAATACAAGGGTGGTGTCCAACGCTGGCTGTGACTTCCAGCAAGGCCACCCGCCACCTACACGTTAACAGGAAAAGTGCACCTCACCCTCCCTACAGCCCTTTTCCAGAAAAGTCCTGAGAACAAGTGCCATTCTCTTATAAAACTAAGCTGCTGGCTAGGTCCATCCTGGCTCAGAAACTTTCCAGTTGTATGAGAGGGTTTAAAAGCAATGGTTAGGTGACGTTTTCATAATCCACACAAGACATGCTAGAAAAGGTCCTGCAGTAGTGTAAATCAAAGCACTTCTACTGAAGGCAAGGGACCTGTGGATTCAAGCTCAATAAATTTACCTTACTGCTGAGAGCCTCCCATGTGATAGAGAAATAATGCCCAGAGCAAAAATACAGAATTAACCAGATCCTGTCAATTACAATGTTTAAGGGGATGTGTTATCAAAAAAAAAAAACAACTTTTTTTTTTATGTTTGCACATGGCCTGATTTTTGTCTCCCCTTAATCCAAGAAAATGGCATTTGATTCCTCCAGTAGACTTGTCCAGATGAGCTCAAGAATCAGTAGAAAAATTTTGCAGAGTTAATATTCATCAGAAGCAAAGTGAGACCATTTGTGGGACAAGGTACTATTTATCATTAAAAGTAATTCCCCCCAGAACTATCTACTGCTCACTTTAGGGAACAGGATGGGAACTGATGTTGGGTCCTCAATAAACTGAAATACACACAAATCTGCAGGGGGTTACAAAACAAGTAATAAGGCAGCTCATTTCTGAACATGTTTTCTTATTTTTCTACATGCCTTCTTGCAAGGCCTGTGAAACCGTTATAGTCCAGATTTTGTATTATCCTAGCAAGGGAAATGAAGGAGTTTGTTTTAGTAGTAGTAGTAGTAGTAGTAGTATTGAGGCACAGCGTATTTATGCATCTTTTTCCAGGCCCTGCAGTAAGTCTGTAAAGAACTGTAATCATACCTCAGGACATTATTTCTCCCTATAGAGTACTCTTCCTCAGCACTTCTAAATAAAAAATACCAAAAAAACCCCAACCCAAACCTGGAACTAAGAAAGCTTGTGTCTTTGTGAAAAGAGCCTCTTTCACGATGAGCACCTGCTTGCTCAGCTAATGCAGAGGCTTTGCAGAGCCAATGGACTTACTCTGGGTTGGCGGCAGGGAACCAAGAGGAACCACGTATACTTGTGGGCAGGTATGGTCAACCCCTCTGCCCCAGGCAGCAGATACCAAGTTGCAGAGGCTACTTCCTTGGCCCTTTTTACCAGCACTACATTCATTGTAAGAAAACAATCTGACTTTTTTACCAGTATTTAAAAAGAACGTAAGCTCCATGCCACCTCCGTGACAAGCAATACTCTGCAGCATTGGACTTGTATAATAAAGCAAAAACTGAAAGTCTGATTGCTGCACAGAAATAATGCAATGTGATGGACATGGAGGAACAAATCTGGAGGAAAAACCCAGCAGAAAGCTGTTATTATTTAGCTGTCAGTGACTTTAGCATTGTGGGAAGTATAGATATATATATTTTTAGCATTATGGGGAAGAAAAAAAAAAAATGGGAGAGAGGGACCTGAGCCAGATGTGGGATAGTATATTGGGAGAAACTATCAGCATCAAGAGTTTGGGGCAGGAGGAATCACAGCGGACCTTCCAGTCCCACCCTTTAAGAGTCCAGACTTCTGATTCAGTCCTGTTTACACTAGTACCAGCAGAACTATACTGAAGGACAGAGTAAACCTAGAAAAGAGCAAAAAGCAGAATCCATGTTTTAGGGTTAGTTTGGGTGGTTTTTTTGGCATGAGGAGAAATGACGTGCACTGAGGTAAGGCAAGGCACATCGGAAGCAGCGTAGAGAAAGTGAAAAGGGAACAGTTTTTCCCTGGTGTTCACAGTCCAAAAAGGAGGGGACGTCAGCTGATATTTCGAGATGTCCGGACAAATGGTGATGCTTACACACAGCACAAAGGCAAGCTCCGCAGGTCACTGCTGTGGCCCTTCTTGAGCGGCAGCAGGAGAAATGAGCTCAAAAAGAAATTGTCAGACACATGGACTATTGAGCTTAAAGGCAGAGATACCAGCTGCTGCTCGGGTAGTCTGTAAGCCTTAGGTGGAATTCTGGGATACCAGTGGAAACTGTTTTATACTTCACACTGGTTTTATCCTTGTTTTTCTAAGTGTATGCTACTGCTGCAGCCAGAGACAGGCTGCTGGGCTAGGTGCGCATCTGATCTGAGCTGTTCTGCTCAAGTCTTGAAAGAGTTAAAATATGTATGCATATACACACATATCATGTGTGTATATGTGCGTATGTGTATATTATACGCATATATATTTACAGTATATGTATTATACTATAGCACGTAGTAGGCTTGGTATAGTCTATAGTATGCTTGGCTCCTCTCTCACATGGGCCAGCTTTATCACTTGTTTTCTGGAGAATTTCCTCTTGATTTAATCCGTAAGTGAGATTAAGGCTCACTGTGTTTTGAGCAAGCAGGTGAGCATCAAAAATAATGCAGCACCTAAAGTTCTTGAAGACAGCTATATATTTACCGTCTCCACATTCCTTAGCTCTGTCTGCTGAGCTCGGAAAAGCAGCGAATTCATATCTGTGAAACGAAACAGCATTGCATGCAAGGTAGCACCGTTCAAAGTCTGGGGAAGCTTGCTTTTGTGGTGAGGGACTTCCGTGGGACTAAATTATGCATAGCCTGCCAAATCATGTGAAAGAGCCAGCTACAGAATGATGGGGGGGCATTAGAAAGTTCAGTCTTGAAAAGAGATATGTGTTTGGGTGCAGTTTGACATGATATTCATGTCAAAGCAAGGCAGGGCAAGTGTTTTATGTAAAAGCAAATGTCCATGGCCTGACTGACCAAAGCTTTGTAGATGAAAACCAGTCCCTTGAGCTTCTTCCAGAACCCATCAGCTCTTAAATATTCAGATACTGCACGAATTTCAGCGTAAGTATGCATAATGGGAAAGGCACCGCAGAGACAGCCTAAGCACCCCAGCACTCCTGTCCTTCCCGCATAGCAAATGGAGAAGCGTATTCTGTGTGAGCTGTAGGTTGTGTCACGAATGGAGAAGGGTGTACTGTGTGAGCTATGGACTGTGTCACAGCTTGCAGAGCATCTTCAAGCAGCCCATTGTGATGACAAAAATGGATGACTCTGAAGAGCTTCAGACCAAAGGTTACTGAACCTCTCTTCCAGATGCTTGCAGCACCAATATCCTTGACCAGTCTGGACTGAATCCTCACTACCTAACTCAAAGTCAGCTAGGAGACTGCAAATGCTTTGTACTGATGCACCTGGGCTACAAACCTTGTTGGAGGACCCCCAGCACATATAAGTGGCAGCCTCCTGAGTGCCCCACAAGTGCTTTCTCCACAGTGCTCTGGGCTGCCCCACCTTCACTACCTGCAGACCATGGAGGGCAGAGAGGCATAGGGAGCAGATGCTTCAGGATCCCTGTCCTGCTATCTGCCATATATGCAGGCCTGTTCGTGTGTGCACAGAGACAGGCTGGAGGCTTCTTGGTGAGGTTCACATAGGTTGTCTGCGCTGGCATGTGCAGCCACACACTAAGCCAGGACCTTGGGATAAGGCCAGGGAGCTCAAGGCCCTCCTGTCTGAACAGAATGGGAAATCCTGCGTACATTTCCTGAAACCCCACGATGGGTGCTCCTCCTGTGCTTGGTCTCTGTTTTGGCTACCCATGTACCCGCTTTGGCTTTCTGCTTGTCCCTGACCATGAAACAAGGATTATAGGGTGGGCGGGGGTTTCTTCTTTTGACGAAATGGACAATGTGGATCTGTTTCTGGCAAGATACTCCCAAGTGCTACAGCACCAGGAAGGGTAACACATCAGGGCCTGTAGCAGCGGGAAGGGTGGGAGCAGAAGGCAGTCTCTGCATCTTGCCACGGCCTTCTGTCAGACTGGCAGCACCATCCCAGTGTCAACAGACCTGTAGAGCAAAGTTTCCATTTTCTACCCGTTCTGGCCATTGCTAAGCTTCTCAGCATTCATCCTTCCTTAACACGAAACAAAAGTCCTCCTCATCATCCTTAAAGAATCCAAAACATCTCAGCCTCTACTGCTGGCTTGGTGCCCACTTGCTCCTGGGGCTCTGGGTGCTGGATGAGCAGCACCCCAGCACAGCTGTCACACTGCCTTACCCAGCTGCAGCAGTTACCTGCGCTGCTAAACACCTTCTTGAGGTCTTGCACACAGCTTCCGAAAGCTTGTAACTCCACCAAGAGCATTTAAACAACCTCTAAAACACTGTTAATTGAAGATGACAACGCAATTTTACCAAAAAAAACGGAGGGAATCTAGGAACACACGCACATCCACACGCCCCTGCCTCGGGCTCAGTTTTATTCACTAAACAAGGGGTTTGGTAAATTTCTGTAAAGGAACGCAGACAAATTTCAGTCTCTTCCTATGGCTGCTTCTGCCTGCAGTTGCAGATCTGTAAATCCCACTGACTTTAACAGTGCAGCACCTGGCCGGGGCGGCCCACGTGTGCCCAGGGCAGCCTAGGCCAGCAGCGCAGGGGACGGTGCGGAGCCGCACGGCGGCAGCTGCCGGGGCCCAGCCTGGCTGCCACTGCCGTTCTTGGGTTGCTGCGGCCACTGGCGGGTCAGGCTGGGCTGTGTTTTGTATTTGTCAGCACCATGCCACGCTGTCATTTTCTGCCACGCAAGACAGTGAAATAATCTGATACCGAGTTGATAACTATGAAGTAGCGAAACTTAATTTAGAGGTGTGCGATCAGAAAGCCAATAGACTGCGCTAGTTATTCCTTCCAAACGGCACAGCAAAAATCTTTTGGTTTGATAGCGAGCTTTTCATAGCCGTGTTTTTAGCAATACTACAAATTGCAGTTAATTGGGTTTTGCTTGTGTCTGTGGCACTAATCTCAGTCTTTGTCCCGCTCCAGTTAATAGGCTGCATTATTGGCAGACAAGGCAGTAAGATAAATGAAATCAGGCAGATGTCAGGAGCGCAGATCAAGATTGCTAATGCCACAGAAGGCTCCGCAGAACGACAAGTTACAATCACAGGATCCCCAGCAAACATCAGCTTAGCACAGTACCTCATTAATGCAAGGTAAGTTTGCTTTGTAAGTGATAATGCTTCTGTGAGATTGCTCTGTCTGCTCTTCAGCAAATGTCTGTCCTGGATAGATCCAGAAAGTTGCTTCGCAGTGTCCATTTTGCATAGTATTATTCAATTCCTAATGATCTGTAAAGCCTGTATCATTAGAACCTGTGTTTGCTGTTGGTTTATATGGAAAGGAGCTTAATCTGGTGCAATTCCAGGTACACAATGAATGACACAAGCTGAAAAATCTGAATACTCACATTAGCATCCACCTAAAATGTAGGCGGATAAATCAAATGAAATGACAATCATAAATTCTTTAGAAGAAAATACTTTTCACAGACCCATTTTACTATCCTAGATGGCAAATATAGTAAAACATTGCAAAACAGACTTGATTTACTAACTGGAAATTGCCACTCAGAGTTGATATTAAACTGACGTTTGGTTGCTAAAGAGGCACGGGATTTATTTTTTCGGAGACAGCATCACATATGTGTAAAAAACATTCCCTAATGAGACAGGATGAGACTATCTGCTTCTCTGCTTCCCAGTGACAGAATTAATGAAAGCACTGGCTATTTAGCTAAGCCATTGTGATGGCTTAAGTCTTTATCAGTTTTGATATGATTATTTAGAAAACTGTTAAAATTGATACTGCCTTTACTTGCAATTACCCTGAGAAGAAAGTGCAATGGATATATTGCTGTCTCATAGATGTGCTTGTAAATGGTGGACCAAGGCAATATACTGTGGGGAAGGGGAGTATATATGGGTTTTATTGCTTTTTTTGTTTTCCTTTTTCTTCCACTCCCCCTCCCCCACTCCCCCCGCAAAAAAAAAAAACAAACAAAAAAAACCCAAAAAAAACCAAACCCAAACCAAAAACCACCATGATATGAATCAAGCTTTGTGTTTAACTATGTTTGCTGTTAAGGTAGTAGAAAGTATGTGATTTATACAGAGGGCTGTAGTCATAGTAGGTTTACAGCTTCCTATGATCCAGCCTCCTCTCCAGCCCAGTTCTGTAGCGCACCACTGCAAGCCACTGTAAATGCCTTAACGGGGGAGAAGGACGTTCGTGCAGCTCTGTGTTACAGCAAACAAAAATACTCCTTTTTATAGTTCAGTTTGAAAGTAGTTGCCTAGGGACAAATATATTGAGGGGTGGCATTGTGAAGCCTAAGATAAGCCATTTCCAGAATCCTAAAACAACCTACAGCTCTTCTGTTTAATATTCTTTGTAGCAAATATAAGTCACTTCCATAAGCCCTGTAATCAAATAAAAATGTGTTCCCTCCTTTAACCCTTAAGGATATGTTCTTCTCTTGGTGTTCAGGGATTCCCCACACATCGAGACGAGAATAGACCCCTTCATTTTTAGTTGCACAAACACCATATGGCATGCATCTGGATCTCAGAAGATAACAATTTAAGATCTTCAAGACAGCTAAAGCATGCAAATAAATTAATGCACTTATTAATGGAGTTGCAGTGAGCTGCTCACCAGAGACAGAAACTCTAGTGAACAAACCTCTGTTTGACTCACTAGAAAAGCCTGTGAACTCTTACACTTCTGTTTATTGCTGTTTAATGATTCTTTTGATGGAATGGGATATATATCTGAGGTCTTTTAACATACCTTTGCAAAGAAGAAAACTTCTCAGCATATACCATGGATACTCTTATCTATACCCTGTGAAACCAGAAACAAAATACTTTCTTCCTGTTGAATTTCTAGATAGAAGTCATTTGTTACCATCATCTACAATAAACCATCATATATTATTATGTACCATGTGTTGAAACTGTATTTAGATGAAGTGACTTCATTTGTAAATGAAGACTCTTAAAGTAATGTATAATAAATTAAGCTCTAAGGTAACATAGGACATTAAGGTGACTTTTTCATTTTAAGAAGTGACACTGTTCCTGATTTCTTCTTTCACAAGAGAAACTCCTGTCCAGTTAGGTGCCAACACAGCAGCAGTGCTAGTTCGCAGTCACACTGGAGGAAGAACTGAGAAACTTTCAGCCACCAGGGAGGTCTGCTGTAGCTGGGGTTAAGGTGCTCAGGCAGGTTTCTGAGAGGCAGAGCTAGGCTGCTGCTGCCTGCGCACACTGGAACCAATTTCAGTGTCTGTCAGACCTAAACCTGCCACAAGTACTGCTGTCTCTTTTATAGATGTTGGCATGAAATAAACAGTGTTGGGGAAGAGCGGAGTACAGTGCCTAGACTATAGTCTGGTATGTCAAAATAATTATAATGAATAAAAGCCATATAAGCATTCAGGGTAAGGTGGACTTTTTCCCTCTCCCCCACAAAATACGTCATTCTCGTGAATTTGGTTTCCAGGGCCAGTATTTCTGCATAAATCAATGTCTAAAAGCAGCATAGGATGTAAAAAATAGTACCTGTCCAGTGTCCTGAAACGTTCTGTGTGTATCTTTAAACTAGCCTCCAACCAAAGCTGCCATCTATAGAATAATTTATCAAATTGTTTTAAGACTTTTATTGTAATCTGGTGTCAAATATGTACATAACATACTCTAAATCATAGATATATAAATACATTGATACAATAAGACAGATTTAAATCTTTCTAAAGTATTGTTTTAATTCTGTATTGATTACCTGAGTGCTGACCTCTGTATGAGTAGAATGTGTCCTAGCTTGTTTGCAGAAGTGTCTTTTTTTTTTTTTCCTGTAAAATCTTCTGTCTCTTAACTTGTCTTCACTGTAGTAACTGGATTTTCATTATCCAATTCCACCTTCTAGCTTTCATTAAGAATGAACTGCAGTTTAGGTTTCCTGTGTAATATGGGACTTTGGATTATAAATGAATTGTAGCCAGAAGCACTTGCTCCTTGTTGAAGAGCAGTTTCCCAAAGGTATTTCTTTACCGCCTTTTTGACGAGAGGTTCATTCACAGAGCTAACAGCACCACCAAGCCACACTTGAGCTTTATTTCTTTCACTAGTTTGGGGTAATGCAGGATGGGGTCTTTGGTGTGTATATTCATCTAGTGTAGGTCTTCAAAGGGACAGTGTAAAATTGGCACCGTGAAATTTTGTATGAAGGCTGCCTCATCCATTTCATATCCAACTTTGTTGCACCTACAATTGGTTTGGGAAACTGCCGTTGTCACAGGGCAGCCGATAGCTAACCTGACATACTTTTACCTTATGTGTTACCATCAGTAATGAACGTGAAACAGGGCAAATTATTGCTTTAATTGTACCTGTGTGAGTACACGAGAGCACCTGGGAGTTTGAGTGGCTGCTACCAACACCAGTGTTTAACCTGTGGGATCTATTCTTCCTGCTAGTGCAGGAAAAAGCTCACACTTGAATACCCCCTGTGTCAGTAAGGATTTTTTTGTTCTTGTTAAATGCAAGGCAGGCAAATTCAGAGTCACCGAAACACGAAGTCCTACGTTATCTTTCTATATGCCTCCCTCCCAGAATAATACTGATTTAGAAATACAAAAAAATTCCAGTAATATAATCTGCATAAACTGAATTTCTCAAAACCTACTAAGGTATCACCATGCAACTCCAACACGCCAAGTCGAGGATATACCCTGGAGTTGCATTCACTGATTCAGTATTATTGACGTAAACCCCGCTGCACAAGTACATTGCAAGTAGCAAGTAGCACAGCTGACAGCACAAGGATGCTCTTCCCTCTGCAAAGGACTACTCAGCTGTGAGGTTAGAAAAATTCTGAACTGCTCATCCATGGGGACAGATAAACACCACAGGGTAGGAAAACCAAAGCTTTACCTCCCACAAACGGGTCTGCATTTCATGCACTCACCCTCCTCCCCTCCCACGTCCTCAGAGAAGATGTGCGCCTTCTAACTTCCCAGCAAAAGCCACCAAGGAGTTAATGCTCCAAAAGCCCTCTTTCTTTTGTGGGGAAGAGAGGACCTGCTGCTCAAGTGTTCCTCCCAAGCTCAGACCCACTTCAGGTATCCTTTAGACTCACCATCAGCAGCACTGCTTTGGGAGGCTTTAATCCAGCGTCCCCATCCCCTATATAGCACTGGTCAAGCACTTGCATCCTTGCTCTTGCGCAATGCAGCCAGGCCTTCTGGCCCTTGCCTTTCTCTGGCCATAAATAATAGACCAGGGGCTGTTACTCTCAAAACTGCATGTAAGTCTAAGTTGAGGAAAAGTAAGGCTCTTCCAAGCCCAGAGCTGGGCTACCATGCTCCCCTTCCAACCTCTAGCCTGGCTACAGCTGCTCTCTTAAGCCTGCACACCCAGCCCCTGGCACCATCAGCGACCAGCACAAATGCTGTGCTGGGAAGCTTCCCCAGGCCTGATGGGATTTGTGAGAAAGTGGTAGGTCCTGCCAGACAGGTCCTCTGCATGGCTGGCCGGCTGCTCACTGGCACGCCACGCTGGGAGGGAGAAGCTGGAGCAGCTCCTCAGCTCACTTCCACAGAAAGCTCAGGAGCCTGGCAAGTAATTACTGAAAAAAAACCCCAAACTTAGAATTAATGCACATGTGACTGCAGCTAGCGAAGATTTTCTCACCCGTAGTCCTATTTGTTTGATAGGCTTCCCTGTCTCCCAGCTGGTCACACGTGAAATGCACCCTTGAAATTAGTATTTAGGTTGTCCGCTGACCCAAAAGCCAGCGTACAAGCTGCAACAGATGGCAAGGGGAGGAATTATTTAGGTCAGGGGTCCTCAAACTACGGCCCACGGGCTGGATATGACCCCCAGGGTCCTCATTCCGGCCCCCGGTATTTACAGACCCCCCCGCCGGGGGTTGGGGGGGGAACCAAGCAGCAGCAGATGGCTGCCTGCCACTGCATCCGCGCGGCAGCCCCCTGGTTAAACAGTTTGAGGACCCCTGCTCTAGGTAAACATTTTGCCATCTGAAAAAAAAACCATATTTTTGGAACGACTGTATTTTAATGTCTAAAAATGTAGAGAAAAGTCCAAGTGCACGGGCCAAACTCAGCTCACGTGCCGATGGGTGGTTAGATTAAATTGAAGGTGGTTTGATACCTACATCCTCCAAAGAGCCTGTCATTGCCTTGGGCTCAGAGGTTGGGCTAATCTGAACTTCCCTGTGCTGGCGGGGCCTGTCTGACAATGTGTGTGTTGTATCCATGCAGTACCTTGTCTGTTAGCGGGTAAGCTCTTTTATGTTCACTGTAACCACTGCCACAAGCTCAGAAAGGATGCCACTGCTGTGGAAGCCGGGGTGTATTTCAGTTTACCTTTTTTACTAATTTCCTTATAATCAGATTGCATAAATATTTTGTTGTGATTTAAAAAAAAAAAAAAGAAAAAAAGTCTGGGAAAAGTACAAACCGAAGTGAACACACTGGCTAATCAGGTTTGTTTTATATGAAAAATGCACATTGATCTCAGTGAACAAAATGAAAAACTAACTTTCTTAAAAAAAAAAAAAACACCAAAAATTTATGCCTTAGATGGAAGCAGCAAATCATTGCTCAGTCTCCTCTCATCCTAGCAAAATGACAAAGGGTACTATTCATGTGACAAAATTGACCAATTGAAAAAATCAGCAAAACCCCCCGCGTCCCCCTTTCAAAAATACCGTTAATTTTGAAAAGCAAAATTCACCATACCAGTGCTGGGGAGTAAAATTCATAGTTATTTTAAGTTTTCTTTTCAGTTTCATTTTTTCCATCTTTTTGCCATTACCCACATTCCTTAATTTCTTTTTTTCATGTGTAAAATGAACTAGCAACCCCCGCAACCTTTTTTTTTTTTTTGAAAGAACTTTAGAGTCTCAGTAATGTTTTCACCATCAAATCATGAAAAACCCTTTTGTTATTTCTCTTCTTTAACACATAACATGTTCCTCCTTTGACCCTCATTTTCCCTTTTTTTCTCTCTCCTCCCTCTCCCTCCCACTCGTCTGTCCCCCTCGTCCACTGATCTAATCCTGCCCTTTTGTGGTTGCTGTCCTCCCTCCCTTCATCCCTTCCTCCTCCTCCTCCTCCTCCTCCTCCCGGCCCCACCACCCTGGCTGGACCCTCCCAACCTGTTTGTTCCTCTTCCTCTCTTCGTTTGCAGCTTAGAGATGGCTAAAGTCAGCACCCAGGCCGCTTCCGTCACGACCCCTGTTGACCTCAACATGAACCTCTCTCAGTCTGCCACCCCTACCTCCACCCCCACCTCCATGGCCGTGCTGGCGGCCGCCTCCGCCGTTACCGTCAGTACCCCCCCTCCCCTACCAACTCTGCCAACCACCCACTATGCCGTTCCTGTCTCCAGTCTGCTTGGCATGAAAACTGTCCCACTCCTGGCACTAAATGCCGCGGCCGCCGCGGGGGCCACGGGGAGTTTGTCCGCTTACACTGCCAAAATTCCTTCGACGAGCGGGGTTAAGAAATCTGACCGCCAGAAGTTTGCTCCATATTGAAGGGATGAGACACAATGCAAGCTTTGCCAGCTCTACCAAGAGTCTGTGGTAGATCCTAGTTACCAAGGAAACAATACGGCATCTTTTATTTTCTGTTAAATTGCTAGTGTTAACTGTTGCCAACTCAAGTCGTCTTCCGCTCTCCATAACGACTAACACCCGGGCACCACCTACCAACTAGTTCCAACAGTGGGCAGGCGCCGGCCTGGGGCTTTCGCCCCACCAGTGCCATCCCTCCGCCAGGGCCGGCCCTCCAGCAGCCCCGCAGGGTTGCCCCCACCCCAGCAAGGAGACACCTGGAGAGGAAGAAAAACATAAACGAGGCAAAATTTTGACAGCTGGTTACTCCAGCAGTGCTGCCTGGCATATAAATATACTTAAATCCATTTGAAGGGATCCCTCCAACTACAGAACATTTTTCTGTGGCAAACTGGCACCTCTGATGAATTTTTATATGGCTAGAACCTGCAAATCTGCCGCTTCTGATGATTGTTAGTGCCCCTGAAATCCCACGTAACGTGCTGGCCCCCTTGGTCATTCTGCTGCTCTCAATAGGCCTGAAGACTCCTGTCTTCCCTGCCCCAACACCTGCCTGCAAGCAGGATATAGGGGCTACAAAATACCAGAACCTCAGGTACTTCTGCATACAACAAATGAAGCTTTCTGGTCTGACCAGCTAAATTATAATTATTGGAAGACAACAATAAAAAAATATCAGGCACCTGTGCCTTTGCACTTCATTCTTTTAAAGGGTGCAACAATTTTCCTCTGGTTTGGAAAAACATGATTTTAAGAACGCCACTTTAGGAAGGGAGAGTAGGCTTCACCTTTTACACTCAGACATTTTACTCTCATATATACTGACAAAGTACTTACTTCTGTAAGTACTTAGTAGTAGGTACAAATCAGACATGTACAGTCTCTACTCTGGTACGCCCTCCCACATACACTTTGTTCAGCCAAAATGAACATTCTTTGTTAGGTTTCTGTATAAAATACATCCCTATGTAACTCACTGCTAATCATGCATTCAAAGGTTGCTAGCTGAACAGATAGCATCCCTTTAACAAGAACTTAACAATGTTCAGATTAACTAAAACCAGAAATCTAGTTGCAGCCAAACCAAAGACAGCTGGGTGATGTAATGGCTGGTTGCTAGCTGTTGGAACTAGTTTTTAACTGCATTTTCTGTTTGTCCATCCGCCTTCTTTTTAATTTCTGTTGCATAACTCAGTAATGCAATATTTTCCTCACCACTTCCAAATCCAGAATCCCATTAGCCCGCCATGTTCATCCACTTTGCACTCCTTGGACACAAAGCTTTAACAATTGAACTGTATTCAGTGCATTTTAATATAAACTAAAAACACAATGCAAATGCAATACTTTTTAAAACATGGTATTTCAAAGTGTGTTATTATTATTGTATAGGGCTAAGTACTATCTCAGTATTTTGTGTCATTTCTGTATTCTGTGGGCTTTTCTTCACCTTAGTACCTTTGCACTAAGTTCTGTCACTGTAACCATTTGTAGAACTGCCATTGTTACAGTTTGCACTTATCCAGAAGGGGGTTTTGGTTGGTTTTGTTGGTTTTTTTTTTTTGGTTGGTTTGTTTTGGGCTTTTTTTTAGTTTGTTTGTTTGTTTGTATATAATGAAGGAAAAACTGGAAATAATGCAAGGTACCTCAGCTATTTTAAAGCTCTAGAAAACTGCTGTAAAATTGTTCTGGACTATTGTAACTGTTTCAATAACTGACACTTTAAAAAAAAACAAACCACCACTCTCTGTGTGAGAAAACTTGCCTGCATTGAAATGCTGTTCTATGCTGGTTGTACTCAAGTGTTATTTTTTTAATAGTGAGAAGATTTTTTTTTTCTTTTTTTTTTTTTTCTCTTTGCCTTTTTTTTTTTCTTTTCTTTTCCTCATTTTTGTTCCTACATTTTAGGCTGTCTTCAGAAGTTACTGGCCTGGGGGCTCTGTAATGTATCTCATCATGCCCTAGTGCATTAGCCACCAGACAGGACTTTTCCAAAGCCCCATGAGACAATGCTTTCTATGGACTAATCTACAGAGGAGTTTCTGCCATTTCTAACTTTCTTATTATTCTGAGACATCAAAAGAAAATACTTCCTTTACTCTTTAAGCAACTGTGCTTCCTAACTCTTGTGTTGCTTTCATTACTGTTCCAGTTTTAACACTGTTGTGGCTCATAACATAAAGCAAAGAAAACTTATTTTTGGGGGTTAATTTTCATTGATGTTCATGCTTTGGCTAATCTGTATAAAAGCATGGGCCGTTAGTGTTCTAAACCACTGTATTCAGCTAGAGACTTGACAGTAAATTAAATGAGACGTTTTTATAAATAAATTTTTTTCCTGATTTAAAAAAAAGACGTGGTAGCTTTGTGCATACAACTGTTGTGTTGTTTAAACTTTGTTCTTTGTAACCAAGTTGCTAATTTGTCATTTGAGAAACACTATTTTATGGATTGTCAAACTAAGATCATAGACAAACTGCTTGTTTTCATTAACAATTAAAGGTTTCATATTATCATGTTTAAGGTCCCAGTGCTCATTGGGAAAGAGTGTAACAACTGTGCAATACTAGCAACGTTAGAAAGTATATTAACCCATTGTCAGGGATGGTAAGTCTTTTCAGGATTAGATAAAGCCAGACTCTGTAATTAGTAGAATAAGCATTTCTGCAAAACTTTGTTCATTTTTTAACAAAGTTGCTCTTGGAGAACTTCTTGCACTGCATAGAAAAGAGAACATGGCTTCTTGCTAAAAGAAGCCACTGGTTTGTATCTCTCTTGTTTTCCCATACTGACTGTAAGATCAGACACTGGGGAAAGAAAAGCAAGAACAAAAGAACAAACTTGGGTTCCGAGTACATTATTGCTCAGACCCTTCCTATTCTCCCATTCCCAGCAGCACTGTTCAGAGAGGCTTCTAGACAACACCTTTCACCCCTCCAGGAAACTAGCCCAGCAGCTGGGAGGATGATGACAATTTGCATTAAAAAGGGTGAATGGAGAGCTGGCCCAGTGTTTCATCCTGCCCTGACACTCTGCTTGAGCCATTCAGCTCCTCCTTTCCATCTGCGTATGGATCTTCACACAGAAGTGAAAGAAAGGGGCTGGCCCTGAGGTGTTGCTGCATACAGCGCTTCTGGCTGTGCTCTGGCCCCCTCCCCTCGTAGGGCACTGGCAATACTTTTCATGTTTATTGCTTTATCCTCATGAGAAAGCATGAGGTTTTGGCAGTGCAAGCGAGTAGCATCTTTAATGACGTGAAACTAATTCTACAACCTCCATCCCTACTCTGCTAAGGTCTATACTTGTCTCCGGGTATTTAGTTTGGGTTCCCAGTTCCTCTTACTGCTCTGGCCAAGTACTCACGGGGCATATCGATATTTTTTTTCCATCGACTCTAGGGTACAGTGAGCTCCTGTGTGTCTGGGTCATGAGACTGAGCCTGGAACTATGATATGACCAAGACTTGGCAATCTGTAGAAGTCAACAGCTTCTTCAATACAGATGCAGCCACACAACTCTTGACAATAAAGGCTGCCAAGGAAGATTACAGAATGCATCACTGCATCCCAGCACTCAGGAAGCTTTACCCAATGTTGAATTAGCTATTCCAACCATTAGGTTAGAAGAACTATAGTCTGTAGTACTAACCTTGACAAAATTCTTTGTTATTATTACTTAAAATACATTTATATGACTTAAAATACATTTTAACTTCTGAGTCTTTAAAGGAGAGCTGAAGCTGCTTTCACAGCAGAGGCCTGCATACTCTTTCATTTCCTAAATGCACACTCTAAATTTCCTCAATAGCAAAAGCAATTTCTTTGGCTAGTGTAAATGAAAAAACAACAGCAACAACAATGCCAACAAAAAACGAACATTATTGCAGCTCAGCAGTAAGTAGGTCAAGGCTTTGCTCTCCCAGTAAAGCTGCTAGGCAAAGGGCAGCAGCAGCTCTGTCACATAGAGCATCTTTCACATTAACAATTCCCATATGCCTTGCAGAATTGGCTAGAAAAGACTAGGATTTAACGAAACTAGTGCAGGGGCACATCTGTGTATGGAATGAGGAGAGATAAAATAAAGACACATGGACAAAGGAAGGAAAAACCGAAGTCTCTTGTGAGAGGGCTTTTGCAAAAAATACAGGCAGGAATGCGGTAAAATCTAGGCTGAAGACTCATTTTAATTTAATTATTTTAGTTGGAAAATATTTCTGAATGAGAAGAAAAAGTTCCTGGATACTTTTAATATACAAAACGGGCAAACAAAATACAAGAAGGTACATCTGGAGGGAGAAAAAAGAAAAGTAAAAAATAATGTTATCCAAGATAGAAAACTAAACCACCCATGCCCAAAGGTAGCTAAGAGAAAGCATGCACTTGATATGAAAAGGTCACTGCCCACACAACTGTGAGTTTCCAAATGAAAGATAACAGAAGTTCTGCAGCTTTCACATCATGAAATTGGTATCAGAGTTCTGGCAAACATCTCAAATTCAAGCAGCTCTGTTGTGTTTCTCAAATGAAACAAACAGAAAGTACGAATGCTGGCTGGAATATTCAACCAGAAGGAAAACCAACAGAGGTATTCAACCACATAACCTAGTCCATTGCTAATACGCAGAGTGTTTTCTGTTCTCAGACACAGCCAGAAGGCATCTATGGGCCCCAAACCGTGTGTTTGTGCCAGTCAAGGCTCCTAGGAAGCTAACAGCATAAACCTCACTGGTTCCATGAATGTAGGCACCTGGCAAGTGCCTCGGCCTCACCAGGCTGCATGGGCAGGGAGTTTCTCTGAGATTTCACAAGACAGTCTTAAAGCATGCGCTGAACCTTCCCCACCCAAACCCGCAGAAACAGAAGCATGCCTGGTTTTTGCATTTTTAAATATCAAAGAGTATGAAAACAAGAGTGCTTGTCTGAGATGGGAGAGATACCAAAATCCAGTTTCTTCCAGAGCCTCAATCTCAGCTGAATGTATTTCAGCACTATTTATGTACTCGGAACAGGACCTTCCCCTTCTTGGGCAAGTGCCACGATTATTGAACAAGAAAGTCACATATGCATACTAATTCAATCATTTTACAGTGGCACAGCTTCTACAGGAAAGACTGAAATTTTTAGGCTGCTCAACTAGATCACTGGAACTGCATGTTCAAAGGGGACAGCACAGAGAGGAGGGATTTGAACAAAGATCTCTTATATCCTCTGTAACTGCTGTAATCACCAATTATGCAAGGTATTAGTCCCTCTGCTATGTTTTTGGAGGAAAGACCTGGTTTAGACGTCTGCATAAGGAAATTGCTTGCATTTCTTTCCACAGCTAACAGGCCAGGATAGTTCTACGTGAAGTGATGAACCTTCATTTGAAGATCAAATGAAGGCAGATACTGAGAAACTGCTTCACACCAGAAAATTTCAGTGTCTTGTTCTGAGCAACACTTTCTAGGGAAACAAGTACATACTGCCTTTCTTGCTACTGAAGTGTACCTCCTGCTTGTTTCCAGGAAGGAATGCAGTAATGTTGATTAACTCAGTTTCTGCATCAATGCATGTGTCCTGTCACTCTCCAGACTGGCATGTGTCTCAAGACAGTAGCTGAAATGAAAGAGAAGTGTCAAATTCACCTGATGGTACCTAACAATTGGAAATTCTGAAACATTATATACTCACATTGTAGCTTCTAATGACACCTATAGCATGATTCCTCTTGGCTGTATGTCCAATTTCCTAGTGCAAACTTTCCTGATTATAAGAAAAAAAAAAAAGTCTTTATAAGTGCTGAAAATACTCCAGTATTAGAACAGTCCTCATTAGAACTATTTCTAGCTCAGTGTCTTTTAAGATGATGAAATGCAGAGAATTACAGTGGCATGCAATCAGCAAATTTTTTTCTCTCCTCAAACTGAATTTATTGGCAAGGGGCCTGATCAAAGCTAATGTTAATGTTCTTTTTAATTGATATTTGTAATTCTGAAGCAAAATTTTAAATTTATATGCTTTAGTGGAGGAATGACAAACAATCATGTTAGCAAATCAGAACAATGTTTTGTTTGTTGTTGCTATTTTGGTTTGGTTTTTTCTGCGCAATCACTTTTGGGCTCCTCTGTACTAAATACAGCCCTTTTTCCATATCTACTTCTAAGTCATGACAGCAGCAGCTTATTTCTTCCATGGTAGGAGAGAAGTTAGCACACAGATTATCGTCTGTGATTGACTGCACTTGCCAGAGAACAGCTAGCTACCAACAATAGGCAGCTGCAGTTTGCTGCTCCCTGCAGAGCTGCTAGTTAAAACTCCATTGCAAACATGCACGCACACACACATTTTGGTCCTGGAAGTCACCAGTTTCACAACCACTGAGCTGGGGAATCACAACAGTTTTTTGGTGGCAGGAGATCCACAGTTCTTAAATTTGGGCAAAACTCAATTATTCTATCAATAAATAAGGATTACAAATGCTAAGTCTTCCCCCTAAATTCTGGTTGTGTTTTCTGGAAACCCTGGAGATCAGAGGATTACAATATTCTTCTCAATTCCACTCTGCCAGAGATTAAAATTTTGGTTTTAATAATGGCTATGGACAGAGCTAGTTATTAGGACTACTTTCATCTTTATTGTTTAAAAACAGAATTCCAGAAAATTGAGAAGTTAGAAATTAAGGAATTACAAATTTTTAAAAACAATTATTTCCTCTAGTTAATCTTCTAGCTGAATAACTCATCAGAAACTCATAAAATTGTTTTCCAAAACTGACCACAGATTTAAATATGAATTAATTATGCCTAAGTTTTTAAGACACATTTACCTTGATAAATTAGCTTCGCCGTTCAGTAAAGTTGGGATAATTCCCTCTTCCCCTTTACAGCCATGCTACAACCACCGCTAAAAAGCAGGATGATTTCTTGACTTCTTGACACAACAGCACATGCACGTCAATGTAATGTATAAGACAAATAGCAAAGTCACTCCTCTCTCTTCACAAAGCTCTCTAAAAGCTTTGTTTCGGATGCTGAAGAAACATACAGTTGCGCACAATAAGCTGTATAAAACTTGTATACAACACTATTTGTGCATCTGTGAGGTTCCTCCAAAGAAAAAAGCACCAACTCCTAACCAACCAAGAGGGACCAATGCTGGCAGTTACTTCCTCAGCAATACATACACACATTGGCTTGTCCACCATCTTTACTCTCTCAACGGAAGTCATGGAAGGATAATGAATAGCGTGATGAGTGATCTGGTGTTTACTCTTGCCATCTATTCCTACTAATTAAAACAATGGGCTGCACTGGCTTTGGATTTGAATGAAGAAGCTCCCTGCACTGTAACTAAACTCACTGCCTTTAGCTTCTAACCACGAGGTACCTCTAAAGAGGGCAAGTGAATGAAAACAGCTAAACTGTTTTAATGCTCAGTTCCTTTCCTATTTATCAGCAGCTGAAACAGTGATTTGCAGACTGATGTACAAAATGAAACTAAAGTTACAGATATATGCACAAAATGGAAGTGTAAGTTATAAACTCAGAGGTTAATATTTTTATATTGTAAAAACACGTATGTCCATGACTATCAGTAAAATCTCAGTTTAACCACCTGTTTCTCTGACATTGAAGCCCAATGCAGAGAGTGGTTCTAAAGTTCAGTTTTAACAAGCTAGTATGTGTTGGTGAGTGAGTTTGGTGAAAAGCAAAGATAAGCAGAACTATTAGAAATTTAGCTTAGTTCTTCTCAGAGTGAATTTGGGAGGATTGTCTTTTGAAAACAAACCCAAAAAAACAGTCCATCTGTTAATATTGTACCACACTCTCAGCTGAAAGTTCTCTTGATAGCGATAAATGGATCTAGAGCTCTTTAACTACAGCATGACAGGTACCTTATACATTAATATTCAAATGTTTCGTGCTATAGGAAGACATTTCCAGTTTTGGCCAATTAAATTTTCTCCAACTTACCAAAACTTTAATTATTTGTTTCAATACTCTCTGAACATTTCTGTATTTCAACACTCTCTGAATGTTGCTATCTCAACAACAATAATGCATCTAAGACTGCAGTGTTATGTCAAACATTTTAGCAATAACAGCTACTTACACTCATGGTTATTGAATCAACCAAAACACCAATGGCTGTAAACCAGCATATGTGAGCAGGAATAAATGGATGCACCAAACTGCTTGAATTTTGACAGCTTTATAAATATAAAGAGCTGAATCCAAGGATCATGGAAAAATCAAACCACACACTTTTCCTATTTTTTCAAAAGTCCTCAGCAAATTTGAAATGTTTAAGATTGGCAAAAGTAAAAAAATACACTTTGGCCAGGGGAGGGGGAGGAAAAGACACTTACCAAAGCTCAAGGTAGTTCTGCTTTCTATGTCCTAGTCTTGTCAAGTCCACCAGTTCTTGATTTTACTTCATCTGTGTTTACCAGAACAGAAATCAATTTTAGATGCTCTGTGCCTAAGATATCTTAAGAAAATTTCTAGTATTTACAGCTAGAGAAATGATTTTACCTCATCAGTTTCCAGTGCAGTACCTCCCTCTCTAGCGTTCTGTCACCCTTTAATGTAGCTAGGCAAATATGTAAACATTGTGTTTTCATCCCTCTGGTTCAAGAAAAGTGAGGTATGCTACACTATGGCTGCGCTAAACAAAACAAAATACTATGAAGAAAAATACTTAGAACTGCCTATGGCACATCACAGTGTATATACACTGTGGAGAAGCTGTAGCTCAACGTTTCTGAGCTTGGTCCTTACACAGAGAAACTGTAACAGATCCTGAAAAAAAAGGTACATATTTTATTGGGAGCTGGGGCAACAGATGGAAGAGCACTTAGAAATTTTAAGATAACATATATGTGTAATATTTTCCTTTCCCTAACCCCCCCAATCTCAGAAAACTCTATACGCTATCACTTTTGCAAGTAATTTACTTCTATATACAATAACCCAAGTCTCAAAATTACCAGATAAGATATATCTAATCTTCCAAAACCTTAGAGATTCTTCAGTTACTTATTAGTTCTTTTAAAATACCTCTGGTAGGAAAAAAATAATTTTAATAGGAAAGATGCATTCAATATTGTAAAACATTTGAAATATACAGTTTTTACAGCAAATAATACACCACTGTAGATCTATAAAGATTTTTTTTAATACACTTGGCTCTTTACCACCACATGATCCTCTTTAAATAAATATTTAACAAAAGCATTTCACTTCTAACAATGGAAGTAACATCACGGGAAGATATTATCAACCATGATGCAGAAATGCTACAACAAAGCCCCTTTCACCCGCCAGTCTTGAGACAGCAAATCCTGCAATTCTTCTTCGTCTTCGCTACCAATAGTTTCATCCTCTTTCTCTTGTGTTGCTCTTAATCTCATGGCTTCCTTTAACTTCTCCTTCATCAGATCCTGGCGGTTACGCAAAAGCTCAACACGGCGATAACATTCACTGTTGAAAAGTAAACCACCTATTAACACTTGTAGCCTTTCCACATTAACTATATTTTCTACAGTGCTGGATTTTGCTTCTCCGACTTTGGATGAAGCAAGCTCCACAGTTTCCCATCAATTAAAAAATAAGCTTTCAATACGCTAGCGTACTTTCTCTTTGTTAATCAAGTGGAAACAGACCAGTGCAGAGAGGTGTGGTCAGTTCTCTTAACAATGAGATCTAACTCAAACATTTAACAACTGCAATACCACCACAAAATTTTTAAAAAACCACACTGAATCAATATCCACTTCTACACTGGAAGAGATGCCATTCTTTGCTCCACTTACGGTTTTCATAAAAAGATGAGCTATCAATCAGCTACCAATTTGATAACTTAGTGGTGGCATATCTGAAAATCGAAAATCAGCACAAGTGTTCAGATTCTTTATGTGCTTACTGTGTGCTGTTACAAAACATTTTAAGTGAACACAATCCACAAGTTTCCGTTTTCCATTTACTTAACAAGTCCTGTCCTTGAAATATGTTTTATAACAATTATTCTAGCCATTTTAACAGGGTATTTTGTTGAAAATGCTAAGTAATATCAGCCTGATTTGAATATATCTTTTCTTCCTTCATTCCTATTTGCTAGGAAAAGTCAACAAGGAAAAACTATTATCTAGATCCTGTTTCCCCTTGCATTTCTGCAATAGGATTACTTACAGGCAGTCACAGCTGAGTATTTGAAGGCTAAGGAAAACATGAATGTCACTGAAATTAATTTTATTTTGAATTTGATTTGAAGTAGCCTGCACTTAAATACACTCAGAGGACAAAGCTACAAAAGGAGTATTTAACAATTTGGAACTTTTCTTCTGGGGAAAAATAATTGTGGTAACAAACTTGAAATTCTCTACAAATTTCTGAATTTGATTCTATGTTCTACAGCATCCTAAGCTACTGGGGAAAATGAACGCTCAAAGACAGCCGGGCTTAGCTCAAGCCCTCTCCAAAATTACATGAGCACTGTTAAAAGACATTCCTGTACCACCAAAGCTCAGTTTGAATCCAATGCTGTTGTTACTATATGCTAATTATCTGTAGCACGTAAATCTGTCCAGATGGTTTAAGTGTTCCTTAAATTTTTAGTGTCTCCTTTTTGTTGCAAGGTTCATTAAAATCAGAATTCATTTTTTTTCTTTTCAGTCACTACCATTGCTATAATCACTGTTAATCAAATGTTGAGCTACATAAAGATGGTGATAATCTGTTCCACTAAGCTGTATTTCAGGTTACTTAAGAGTTTAAACTAATGCTTATCCAACCGCTACAGCTACTATTTCAACAAAATGAACAAAAAAGCCCCAGTTCATGCAATGAAGTGCAACATTCAAGAAAACCTTTAAGTACACTTTTATTAGAAACAAGGAGAGTTAGTCACAGAACAGGAAATTTTCAGTCCAGCAAATCAGTGGTGAAAACACAAATCTTGTTATTAAAATTTTAATTGCAGTACAGAATATCAGACTTTGTTTTTTAGAAGTGTTCACATAAATTCTATATCAATCAGAATTCACAGAGAAATACAAAGGAAGACATTTGAGAGAGGGAATAGGGACAGTTTGTTAAAAGAATTTGCCTACTATTGCTTTACTTTGCCCATGCCTGCTTGCTGTACTTTCAGTGATTCCAGTGCATTCTCTCTTTGCAAATAATTACGTAACTTTGCACCAAAATTCATGCTTTTATTAGGTATCATTCTGCAATTTGAAGGAGTCTGTCCTTCCAATATTTAGTGATTAATGACAGGTAATATCACAGAAGATTAACATTAAAAATGTTTTTAGCACTCTAGTCAAATAGTGATACATTACTGCTGGAGAACAGAAAGTTGGAGGAAAAATTGATCTACTTACATCTGCTCATCAATTTCTCCAATCTGACGATCTAGTCGTCCCTCCTCATCATCTTCTGCCACTATCGCTTCTGAAATCTAAACCAGAAAAGCACTAAGAAAATTCACCTTCATCCTCAATTCCACTGTTGTTCCTTTTTGATCTCTGTGTCTTTCCTTCCTCCCCTCTACCTCCAGTCAATGTCAGTCTCCTATACGTATACTCTCACCTTCACAAAAGACTCTGGAGGCAAATACAGAAAAAATCTGATCTGGTTTAATTTGAAGTAGAAATGTTTTTTCTTAAAACTAAAAGCAGTTTGGCTGCTTTGGGGTTAACCTTTCAAATTTTCCAATATACTACTATTTGAAACTAAGCATAAACAAACTACGTGCATCCAAAGTCTGAGGTTGAAATAGGACTATACCCCAATGCCTGGAACTTAACTACACATGCTTATTGAAAGTATTGGTTAAATATTCCCACTAGATCCCGAAGTGTTTCTAATCTGTTATTTTTTTCAGCATATACTTTCTCAAATCTGAATGTCTGGGAGATGCTATGCAATCAATGGTCCACGCATAACTGAGAAGATTCCTTCTAAGCTGAAGAATTATCTGAATGGCTAATGCTAGCAAAATGTATCCACCACCGCTTTTGTATGAACATTCGCTCTGTTTATAGTGCTGACCGCTTTAAAATGAGCAACAATAAAATTTTTTGCACCACTTTTCTTAGCAGCTGACATATAAGCAATTATTTACAATTAAAATTTAAAAACTAGCAAATACTCTAAAGGAAGATTGAGAACACCAGGTATCTTTAGTGACAGTTTGATATTATACAAAAGGGCAGATAAAAACCTGTTTCGGGAAGACTTTCCATGCAATGCTAAACAGTAAAAAATGGAAGTACAAAAAAATTGTGACCAACTTCTGTGTCACATGCACAAAATCTTTTGTCACTTTCCCAAATTTTGGGGTTCCTTTCCAGAACATGTAAATTAATCATAAAACCCAGGTTACCTATACTTTATATGAGTGGTAGTTTGTTCTGTGTTTTTCAAAGTTGAATATGAATATATCTCATCTGATGAGCCCACAATTATGTCCTCTTTGGATACAGGACACTGATCTGAGATATATGCTATCTTATTTAAATAAATTTAACTAATGTAACTAGATGTATATCGATGACTGGATCCTGACCAAAAGCTTTTTCAACTTAATTTCCCTTAACTAGAAAACAGAAGGAACCCTTTGCTCATTTATAAAGTGTATTTAACCACAAACTGCATTGCAACAAACAGCTGAGAAATGCAGATTTCAGTCATTCTGCTGCAGAGCTGCATGAAACTGTTGTTTTCCTTACTGTGTATAGTATTTAGAATCAATAAAAATAGATTCCATTACTTACTGTGTTGACCTGTCGCATTGCCTTTTGAAATTCATCCCATTCTTTGTCCATCTGATCCTTTGGAGCATCAACTTTTCGCACCTAAGGAACATGAAAAAACAAGCTTATTAAAAGTTTATGTCTAGTGACTCTTTGGGGCACTGTAAAACACCTGAGAAATCGGACAAATTACGCTGTGTTCTCAGAAAAGTCAGGTCAGCATGCTTCAGTTTAGCTAATGTATATGAATAAGAGAGTGCAGCTGCACAATGATTTTGGTGGAAAAATCTGACTCTAATCCTGGATTAAAACAACATCCTTGACTGCAGCATTAAAGAATAATTGACTAAGAATGGATGGTGTGGAATGTTTGGAGTAACAGAAGTGACTAAGTCTGTTAATTTGATGGTCTGCAATTTCACTATGTCAGGTGATAACCTTTAAATTCTTCTGTAAACTGCCTGTTCAATCATATATAGTAGCCATCTCACAAGCCAAAAAGCAGTGAATTATTTGCCTTTGGCATAACATAAAATATCATTTGATATTTGTCGCTAGTATGACTAGTGTTAAGACAGTCTGACTATATTTCAGATCTAGTCTAATTTTGTTGGCTAACAGAAGAAATAGTACAGCTACATACCAATTTTTAACAACATGCAAAGCTTATTCTTCTGTGGTAGGTGGCATTAATTACTAAGAGAAGACTGAAAAAGTAGTAGCTGTAAGAATTCACTTAAGAACTACAACTAAGGTAATCAAAACTCTGTTAAAAACAAGCAAATAAACAAGATAATCTACCTGTGTGACCAAAATTTCCACAATTCAAGACTGGAAGATGTGGTACATAACATGTGTTAGATGACAGATTATGCCTGGCTCTGGACTGGGTGGAAATTATATAGCTAGAGGAACTAAGCAGTTTCAACAGAGTAATTCATGACACCATCTTTTTGCATTAGTTTTATTTTTTCTTTATTTGTTCCTCTCTTTTGGTAACACATCAGTCATCATGATGGTAAAGACAACAGTTTGGTACATTTTATTCCTGAATGATTATACAAAATCCAGTAGTATGAATTAAGTTTGTAGAATAAATTAGAAGCTTCCAAGCAAACTACGTACTGGGAAGTAATAGTCATCATTTCATTTTCTGTTCTGTGATTATTTCTATCATATGTGTATGTACTGTGTTATTACACATTGTGGTTGTCTTTTGTAATTCATAATTATTTGTATTTCTTACAATAAATTTAAACACTAAAGATATTATTTTTCCTTGAAATATTTATCTAATCCAGAATTTATATGCTTTACAAATTACTAATGTAAAGAATTAATGTTTTTCACACCCACAATATCCCTTCCAAAGGCTCACTGTTAATTCTGAAAATAATTATTTTGTGTATGAGTCCAGCAAAGAATCACTGCAGTCATCTCAGTATAAGCAATGTCACGAATATTTTCCTTCCCCTGCATATTAGCTAAATTTAGAAAGGGCTGATTAAAAAGAAGAGCACCTGAAAGCAATTCAAGGAAGAGCTTATTGGAAAATGTATCCACTTGTAGATTTTAGTAGCCAAGGCGATGACCAGAACAAAAAATCACTAACCCATGTTCTCAGAGATATAAGCAGATTCTCCTTTGCCTGCTAGGCAATCCTGCTTTGTACAAGCTTCCAAGCTCATGGTGAAACTAATTATTTGAAAAATTTAACACTCCAGTTAGTCATATGCAAAAGAAAAAGTGTGGCTTTTTCAGCTACATATTTCAATGTTCAGAATGTCACTGTTCAAAACTATTCACATATGCCAGCACGTGGGCATGAGTGGTGCCTAAAGAACCTTGCCAGAGCAAGAGATACCAAAAGCTTGTAATTGGGACAGTGGGACTAACAGAACATAAAGCAGCATTATTTGGAAGGTGTTCAAATCAGAATTCATGGCTTAGCCTCACAATCCAATTTAAATACACCAGCAGCCTTCTACAGTGTGAACAATATGGAAAAATACTCCAGGAAAATAGAAAACACTTTGAGCCTACAACACTATTATTTCAATAAACAGAGCAGGAAAGCCATCAAATCTGTGGCAAATTTTACAAAACAAACAAACAAAAAAGCCCCAACAGCAACAAAAAGGGTTTCTAATTCAAATATCAGTATTTATTTTGGTCATCATTTGCTACTGTGCAAGTTGAAAGTAGTATGAATGATTCTGATCCAAACGTCAAGATTTTCAGTTGTGTTTTTTTGAGATGCATGTTGAATGCATGCATTTCTTTTCCGAGCACCAAAAAAATCCACAGTGATAGAAGACAAGAGGGCTGAAGACCAAGTTCAGTGTTGTAATATGCCAGTACTAGAGATTACAGTGTATGCCACAATCTAGCTATTTTCACTCTTAACAGGACGTATAGCATCAGTCACATAGCAACTCTTTAACACGTTTCAACAGGATCTTTCAAAGGACATTACAGAACTATTGTTACATCCTTAATTCCAAAGCAGAACTGGATACACAAATTAGGTGAAATGCTTTTCCTGGGGTGACTCAAAAGAAATAAAAGTAACAGGTGGACTGTTCAAATCTCAGTCCAGCATTTCAATCAACAAATAACACTTCTTCAGTCTTCTTTAAGAGCCACAAAGGAACCACAATCAAAAGTATCTTCCAAGAGTTTAACAAGCTTTTCCCACCCACCCCCATCCCTTTTTGTATTTTCTAATTAATACAGAAAGCTGTGACAAGGCAGGTTTAGACTGGACATTCAGAAGCATTTCTGTACCAAGAGGGTGGTCAAACACTGGACCAGGCTTCCTAGAGAGGAGGTTTATGTCCCATGCCTGTCGGTGTTTAAGAGGCATTTGGACAACGCCCATTAACAACATGCTTTAACTTTTGGTCAGCCCTGAACTAGTCAGGCAGTGGGACTAGATGATCGCTATAGGTCCCTTCCAACTGAAATAGCCTATTCTATTCTAAATAGTTCATTTTCTTACATTCTGATATGACTAATTACCTGGAAAAGCATCCTTACTCCTCAGAAAGCATTACAACTGGCAGAAATAAATCCAGAAGCACAAAAAGATCATATGACTTACTTTTGCATCCACTTCAGGATCATCGAAGAAACCTTCTGGCAAAGCTTCAGCCGTGTTTTCTTTCCTGAAATGATTGACCACTATTATCCCAAGTTAACACTTTACAACCTGCTTTATTGTAGAGTTAAAAATAGTCGAGAATAAAATCCATAATCTTGTAGAAAAGGACCCAGAAACAGAGCCAGTTCTTTATGCCCCGAGTTTTACCTACAACCATCAAAACTTTCTTCTTCAGCATGATCTTACCTAACTTAAAAGAAACTACACAGACAGGTCTAAATCTCACTGTCACAACAGGAGCTTAGGTTTCTTAAACTATTCTTTCCAGTGCACTGAGCACCCAAACATTTTAACAGCACAGTCTGTACTTTTGAAAACTTAAACCACTGTCTAAAAAGTGCTCAAGTGAAGTGAACCATTACTATAGAACAAGCAAATGGTTTTCTTTAAACTGTTAAAGCAGAGGTTGCCATTAAGCTTCCAAAGTATCTTGCGTTAAAATTTCCAAATAGAGATGTCTGACACTGTATGGCATTGCTCCATCTCTTATCCTACCCCTATTGTATGAAACACCTGTCTGAAATAATGCTAGATGCTGACACATACACAAACTATGCAGAATACAAGTTGACAACATGATATATTTCTAAGTGATCACTGTCTGTATTTCCTGGAAGAGTAATGTTTATTTACAATTCCCAAATCCATCAGTATTTGATTTGACTGCTTACCTTTCCACTATCTTCTCCTGTATCTCTGCTTTCTGTATGGATCCTGAATGGGAAACTATAGGAGCGGCTGTAGTTTTGCTGTCAAAGAAGTCTGTAAGAAAGGACAGAAGCCTATGAACAGAAAGAACAACTGTTCAAGCTTCTTTATAAAATTCTGACTAGACAGGAATTTCAAATAACACCTTATAGAATCAAGGGAAGAACAGCCAGACATTATTTCACATGACAACCTCAAACAATCAGAACATAAATCAGTAAGCATGCCAAGAAAACACCACACAGTAACAAGCCATCAAAGAACCTCCTTTCTCTGCTTCCAACGTTACACACCCTAACCAGCTAACAGCAATAATTAGAAAAATACATGAAAACCACTCCATCATCACAACACAGCTTCTCCTTACTGAATCACTATTTCAGTCAGCATTACCTGCAGGCAGAGAATTAGCTACTACTTCTTGACTTGGAGGTGTAATTTCAGTGTTATGCGTAGCAGAAGATTTGTCTGATTTATCTTGTTCTTCCTCTTCATCATCATCATCATCATCATCATAATTTCCTGACAATAAACTGGGACCTGGATCCTTTGAAAGCTTTTCATTTGCACTATCCTGCTCCATTTCATCAAAAAAATCTGCTGGTAGCCTAGTAAAGAACACACAACATAACTATTTCAGACTTCACACAGATCAGTTACAGTCTACCATATGAAGCCTATTCAATCTGTGAGCAATATGATTTTTTGGATAGTGTGCAACACCCTAAACCGCACAGCTACCAATGTAACCACTCTCTGAAGGCAGCACATACTTGTTGCTTTCATTTGAAGTTTCCCAGAAATGCTCAGGTTAATTCTGAGAACACACTTCAGTTCCATTTCTGTATCTAAATACTGAATATCAGAAACATTAATAAAAACATCCCATAACAAAGCACATTGGGAGGAATGGCAGCTTAGGTAATTCTATGTCCGCAAAGTCATTTGCATCAGTATACCTACTGTGAACACATTAAATACAAAATTCATAGTTCAACGGTCACACTAATGTAATGTAAACCTTGATAACCTTCATGTATAACACAACTACTTGTTTTGGATACCTACTACTGCTCAGAACTGCAGCTTAGAAGAGCCACACAGGCTCAGCAATGAGAAAACCCAGATTTGCTTAGAATAGCTGCAGGCCTGCAAGCCAAACATTTTTCCAGGTTATATTTTAAAATAATCATACTGATCAGTTTAATAATGAACAAACAAACCTCTCAACTGTTAATTTTGTGCATATACTCAGAAGTTTTACAAGGTAACAACAGATAGTATCTGTGCAAGACAGTAACACTTTATCCTGTGAAGAAGTGTACAAGAAACCTGCAGGCCTCATGTGATACCTAACAACCACATAAAGATGTCCAAATCCCTTCAGAAATCTTTAGTGGCAGTAAGATGTTTAACCCAATCTCTTGAAGTCATTTATATCTGCGAGAGTTCAACTGCATGATATGCATTTACAGGAATTTTCAGTAACAAAAAAAAATCTTTATAAAGATACATTGATGACATTTTTGGTGGTTTTTGTGAGCATCATTCAAATGTACAATTCAATATACATTCTAAATTTGTCTTAATTTCAAACTACCATCTCTTCTGCAGTATGCTAGCATTAGAGTGCATGCCACAAGCTAGTTATTTTCACTCTAAGAAACTGTGTAATGCCACCATGTATTAATCCTTAAAGGTCCGATAGCGACAGTAAAAGAATTCCTGTTTTGTCAGAGACACTATAGTTAATACCAGATTTTCTCATCTGCACTGAGGAAGATGCTGCCATGTTCAGGAACATACACATTAGAAAATTAGCAGGGATCTGCTGATTCTCTAAACCTTTACCCTTGGCTAGGAAGGAGAAACAAGGAAGAATAGGGTGAGAACGCAGCAGCTGGTACAGTAATAAGAAATTCTCATGTAGTAAGACCTACTTACCCAGATGTAGATGTATGTGGCTTTTCATCTGTACCTGTATAAAACCAAGAGTCACTTCTTACAATCGGTGCTTTTAAAAGAAATATCCCTCAGACAGACTCCTACTATAGCAGCAAGTTCACAAATGCACACCCAGATAGATAAGATTTCATATATTTACACGATTAGTAGCATCAAGGGAAAAAAATTAACTATCTTTCCTGTAGCATGAACTTTCATACCTGGTTTGAAGTAAACCAGTAGCTTGATCCCACTGAAAAGGAGTAACACCACTTCTGGGCAACCGCTTCTGCTGTTTAATTTACAAATCTTTCTGGTTGTTTGGACCACGCCCACAGCTCCATGACCTAACTTAACCCAATAACCCAGATGAAAACTAGGTAAGCTACCAAAAATGCAGGTTTTTCCTGACCTGTGAACTCACAAAGAGCAAGGCAGACCTTTTCCCTTTTCAGTAGCAACAGGCTGATATTAACTCAAGTCTTATGCATCCACACTCACTTCCATGAGAAAAAAAACAAACCAAAAACATTCAAGATGTAAAGTGGCTAGATTCTGGCAAGTGCTTGGTAAGTATTTTTCTCTCCTTACCTTTTATTCTCTTTAACTCTGTGTTGTCTGTATCAACAGTTTTTCTCTTGACAGGATGAGATGATGTGCTAGCAGCAGAACCAGTTGCTGTCTGCTTTGTACCTTTTAATTCCGCAACTCTCTGTAGGGAAGTACAAAATCCAGCAAACTGTCCTAGCAGGAACTTCTGGATTGCAGCTTAAAATACAGTGCTTTTAGAACAGTTTCTTAAAGCAAGTCAATATCTTTCTACAACAAGAGCACTGAAATAGACATCACGGATACCAAAACCAAGACCAATGTTCCTGTCAACCTCTTCTTGAATGATGTGACATGAGGGCAGAGGAATTGACACTTGCACAAGGGAGGCTATATGAGTGAGAAAGGAGACTAAGATCAGCGACACTTACAGCAGTAAGACACTGTAGGAAGGATCAGGAAGACTGGACCTATCCTAAGATCCTGGAATATTAAGCATCTTAAAATTAAAACACAGCTGTAGTATTAAAGACATTAAAGTCACTGTGCCTTGCAACAACCATCTACTCAGTATGCAGCAATGAACTAGGAACCCCTCAGTTCTTTTGGTCTTTTCCTCGTTACTTGTCTCTCAGTTTCCACTAAGAAGCGGCAGCAGAATTTAAAGGTATAAAAAAACCCTGATTTAAGGTTGCAACCAAGTTACAAGCTCCCTGAAATCGCTTCACAAATTCTTTATTTTTACTGCTAATTTATAAAGAAAAAGCAACACATTTTCTTAACCACGTGTAAGCTGCCACTTGGTAACATACAGGTGAAAAAGCAATCCCAAGGAGGGTTTACAAGTCGGAGTCGCAGACAAGTGACAGTTGAAAGTTGTCGCTAACGTGGAAATAGCTTTACTTCAGAGTACGCCCCTTAGACACGGGACCGTTCTCTCAAGTGATGCCCTTTCAACGGGTACACAGGTTTCAAGAAGAAAAGGCAGCTCCGACATTCAGGCTAGTTCTGACACGACTCTCTCCTGACAGATGCTCAGCGGTTACCTGGCAGCGCGCACCCCGCAAAGCGGGTGCCCTGGAGCCGCCCCGCTCCCCCCCGACCCCCCCCCAGCGCCGAGCCGCCCGCGCCGCCCGGGCGGGAAGCCCCCGGCCGCTCACCTCACGGTGCTGCTTGCCCAGGGCGTGGGTCTGCCACAGCAGCTCGCTCTTGACGGGCGCGTTGCACAGCGTGCAGCTCAGGTGCCCCAGGCTGTTGTACGTACCGGCCGCCGTTAAGGGAAGCAGGGCGCTGCGGCACGGACCCCGGCACGGACCCCGCCCGCCCCCCACCGCCCCGCAACGGCCACCCCCTCCCACCCGCCGGGCCGGGCCGGGCCGGGCCGGGCCAGCGCCCGAGGAGAGGGCTAGAGCGCCCAGTGCCGAGGATATTTGGCGAAGGGCGAGTCGATCCGCTTCTTTCCCGCGTTCTGCCGCTGCTTCTCCCGCATGAGGCGCCGCAGCTCCTCCTGCCGCACCTGCTTCCGCCCCGCGCCCACCCCGGCCGCCGCCATCTTCCCCCGGCGAGCAGAGCGGCAGGGCGGGGCCGGGACCCAAGTGACGCTGCGGCCCCGCCCCGCAACGTACACCGGATGGGCGGGGCTCCTGGTGGGCGGAGCTTCGGCTGGGGGCGCGGGAAGCGGAGCCCGGCCCGCCCGCCCCCCCCGCCCCCCAGCCCCCGGGGGAGGCGCAGGAGCAAAAGTAAGGTGATGGCAGCAGAGAAGCGGAAAAAAAACTTGGGCTTGATCAGGGTCTTCAGTAGTTAAAGCCTCTGGAGCACCGTCGGAACTAGCCAGGCATGGTACTGCAGCTGCGGGCCGCGTCTCTGAATAAATGCCCTTAAAAGTGCCGGAAAAGCCACGCCACAAAATAAGTAAAAAATAAACAAGAAACCCAGTACACCCCGTACGTCCCAACCGGGAAAAGTGCTTCTAAAAAACAAAAACAGAAACGGCTTTTCTTGAAGCTTCAGCTCACGGCCGGTCAGGGTGACACCGCAGGCGCCCCCCCCCCCGCTCCCGCCCTGGCGGTCCCCCCGCTGGAACAGCCCGCACCGCACCCGCACCGCGACCACGGACAGCTGGGAACGCTCCGCATTTTATTTTTGCTTTTTCATTTATGATAGTACAATAATACAACTAAAAAAAAACCTCCAGCCCCAAGTTCCACGGTGTTAAACTCCACTCCAAACGACGAGTGCCCATTACAAGTCAAAGAAGCGTTACTCCAGGTTTACAGGGACACTGCCTTCAGGAGGACCCGGTCACAGGGGACACGGCTACAACCAGGCGTGTTTTACGCTGTTCCCAGAAAGCAAGCTGCCCCGCGGCTCCCTGAACGGCGGATTTAGTTCGTCTCACACCAGCCTGCAGGAGCTGCGGGAGCAAACGGGGCAAGGAAGCGTCTAATTCCATTTCCACGTTCGTCAAATGGCCAGAAGGCAAATCAGGGGTGTGTGTGTGTGTGTGTGTGTGTAAACGCAGCCAGAGCAACACAGCAGCCGGAGGAAAACGATGGGGTAAGTGCAGCCACGAGCGCCTTTGACACGAGCAGGGCAAGCGGCTGGGGTGAGGAAATGATTCAGTCGCAAAGTATCACAGTACATCTAGAATACAGCATCAGTGAGAATACAGATCTCAATCTTAAGCTATATTAACGTTTACAAATACTGGAGAATATGTTAAATCTCTTCTTCCTTCCCCTTTCTCCCACAGCTGTGGTCTGCTGCAATTTCGAAAAGCACAGGAGTTTGCTTTTACTGAAATTTAAGGCTATTTTGAAAAAATGAAGTGTAGGACCCCCCTTTCCAAACCAAGTATAAAAGTCAATCAACTCCAGGTCTTAGATAACTAAACACAACCATCCATTTTCCAAAGTGAATCAACACATTTTTGTATTTGGAAGACAGAAAATTTTATATTCCAAAAGCTTGTTTTCAATATACAGACTTATGTCCTAGAAACCAAATATTCTGATACCATGAGTTACCACCATAAGGTAACTTCAGCTCAGGACACCCACCCTTTGCTGAATCCAGATGTGCTGGTGGGAGAGGTTCATCATCATTCTCTTTGCCTCAAAGTACCTGATTATCAAAAGATCTGCTGTGGAACATAGGAAAGTTAATCCACCTGGCTTTGAGACAGGCTGAGGATTTACTCACACAAGCACATCTCAAGAAGCAGCAGTTTCTGGGAAGGTGTGCTGGGAAGACAATGTCTGCCTATAGCCTTAGTGTTCTCATCCAAGAGAGAAAAAATGCAAAGGAGCAGCAGAAACAGACACAGTCTTAGCCATGACCACAGCTCCCAATTCTCTTCATGGACACAAGATGATCCTTAACAGACATGCACCTGTGAAAGTTCAGTACATTAGAGGACTTACATTTGAGAGGGTGAGGATCCTTTCCATTACAGGAAAGCAGGTAATTTTGCATTCCCTGAATTAAGCAACAATGTTGCTGGTGGTTTAAGAGTCAGATGAATCTGGTCTAGAAGCAGCACCAAGCTAGGTAGGGTTTCACAAAAATAGCTACAACCAACTCTTCTTCCTCCTAATCTTGACGTGCTGGGGATATGCAGCATGACCAGACTAGTAGCTTAGGAAAAAATATCCACAATCCCAGCAAACGTACCATTTCCTAACGTGATAGACAAGCTTCTTAGTTGAGACCTTGAAATCCTCCACAGATGCTGAGAAGCAAGTTACATATGGAAAAAATACAACCTTGAAGAAACAGGTTAATGGTAAAAAATACGGCAACTCCAATTTTGGTATAGTCAAAAGGCATGTTTAGAATAAAAGTGACTCTTTCTAATGCAGGGCTATCATTTCATTTGTTCAATGGCATTTTTCACTGAAGAAATGCTCCCCCAATTACAAACATCAAAGATAATACTTTAATAATAATACTTTAGATATTATTTAAGGTTTATAATTTATTAGAAGTTAACATCTTTTTGCACACATTTCCTATTTTTATCTTCAAAGGCAAGCTAATCTTAAAACAGTCACATATGGATAAAGGCTCACTACCTAAGGGACATTTCTAAACATCCTCAGCCTGACTCATTTGAGGAGAAAGAGGGGGTGTTTTCCTCCCCCAGAAACAGGTTCCTTGCCACTGCATAGACAACTAACCTACTGATCGGAAGCATTAGTGAAAAAGCAACTCCCACTACAGGTACATTAGCTATAGGCTCTGACCAACAACTGCAAAGTTGGCTGCACCTGCTGACAGTCACCATCTCCTGCAAAAGCTTTTTTTCAGCTAACCGAGAAGGCTAAAGCATGGCACATATATGACTGCAAGAATCAGTCATAACCCTCAGACGCACAGCATTGCTAAAATAAAATTGTGTCACTTTGTAACATGTTATAAAAATTCACTGATTACCTTAACAAACTAGAAATAATCACTGCAATTTTCCATTAAATATAGCATCATGAACTCAGTTAAATCAGAGAAAAAAAAAAGTACAAAAGCCCTTTTGAAATAGCTCCCTAGTTATACTTTGCTTGAACTGAACCCTTGGTATATAAGCAGCATGAGTAATCTCGTTTCATTTCCCACTGTAACTCAAGACAGAACACAAACAATAAAAATAAGAATAATCTATAAAAAACACAGTACATCAGAAATCTATGTAAAAAACATAGGTCTGTATCAAGGAGCTCAGTAACAACTTAAAGCACCACTCAAAATTAGGTACCATACATGTTACAGTACATTCCATTTATTATGACAATTTAAGGCTAAAATAGGTACGACTCCCTTATAGTCAAGCTTTCTTATATTTATAAATGCATACAAACATTAAGTAGATACAAATGCGTATTTTTTTATTGCTCTGAACTGTCCACTAGAATGTTCGACTATCCCAGATGTCATCTCAGTTTGCCTTTTTCAATCAAGCTGAAGTCCTCTTACTATTGCAAGTTATGGCACTTGTACGATTATAAACCTTCTTTGATTTGAGCTGTAAATAAATGCAAAGACATATCAGACAAAACTGCCCATCACTGCAAACTTTATAACTTAGTTAACTAAACATTTGTCCATAAGATACGTAACAATTCACCACAAAGATTATTTCTGCCATTCTTCTGGAAGGATTTTCTTTTCAAAATAATAGATATAACCAAGCGGCTAACAAGACAATCAGCAAGAAATGATTGACTGGTACCAGTCTAACAGACTGGGCTTTAAAAAAAAAAAAAAAAAACAACAAACAAAGGCTGAATACGTGCTCCAAAACAAAGAGCAAACTTTTCTTCTTGCTCATAGAGCAATTATGTTTCCTAATTATGTAGGGCAATGCCTTATTCTGCCAGTGCCAAATTCTTTGACTGTAGCTTGTCCATTTCTTGACCAATATTTCCTTCAATGGTATCACACTGGGCAAGAAAAACCTGAGAATAAGAAATAAACGAATGTTACTGGGGATGCAATTATAGCAATGGCAGATGCTTCCATAAGAACAGAAACTGCAGTTTCCATCATGAATTTGAAGAAGCCAACTCAACCACCACCTTCCAGTTCAGTTTTATAACATCTTATTCATAATTTTGTTTACCCAGAATCCAACAGAAACATGATATTTGATAAGGCAATAACATGGTTGCCCATCCTCACTGGTTCTGCTGCTGCAGTACTTTGAGTTGATCCAAAATTTATAAACGACAGTAAGGATCATAAAAGTTCAGACAAGTTAGTGCTTGAGTTTGGAACATGTCTTTTAAACTCCTTTCTAACACACATACTACTTCTGTAGCTGAGGGCGCAAGTGACAAACCTAATCAACCAAATCTAAAACAAGCTTTCATTAAACCAAGGCCTCCTCTATTTCTCAGGACTACAGGCCAACACAAACCCTCATCTTTATCAGTAAGTAGCTGATGTGCCTCAAAAGACAGAAGGCTCCTTTCTAAAAGGGACAGTCCACAGCACCATGAGCTTTCTTAGAACTCGCCCATGAGTTCTTACAAGTACAGCAACCCACACAAAGCAATTAAGAGCAAGCGGCCACTCGTCACTTTGCCTGTGCTGTACACAGCACAAAGCACCAGCACATTAAGCCAATAAATAGTTTTAGGCCAATTCCAACATATGTGAGTACACTGTAGTTTCTGAGAAGACTCTCCCACTACCTATTTATGGCTTGCACTCAAGTTTTGCTATGTCTGCGCTAGACTTTAACAGTTAAACCAGGTATTTAATGTTAAAATCACATTAAGAAATCTCCTTCCCTCTAGAGCAACATACTGTTGTGCCAAGTGAATATTTCTTAACCATCACAGTTTTTTCAATCACCTGTCTTCAACCAATCCCTTAAGCCAGGGGTCCTCAAACTGTTTAACCAGGGGGCCGGCACACAGATGCAGTGGTAGGCAGCCATCTGCGGCTGCTTGGTTTCCCCCCCCAACCCCCAGCGGGGGGGTCTGTAAATACCGGGGGCCGGATTGAGGACCCTGCCGGGCTGTATCCAGCCCGCGGGCTGTAGTTTGAGGACCCCTGCCCTTAAGCCATCATCACTCCTGTAAGGACTTGAGGGATGAAAAAGTCAAAGGTGGTAACAACTGCAGTTGCTGGCTGCAAGTGTTTCATGTCTGTCTCCCCATTCTGGAAAATACATGACTGCCAGCAACAGAAGGCAGTTAATGGCTCCCGCTCACTTTCATGAATACTTAAGAGCAATAAGCATAACTTGCCATCATTTTCTTGCTCTGGAAAAACAAATTGTTGTTAATTGCTCTAAAACCCCTTAAGATTTTTCTGCAGTCCTCTACAGGTTCATAACCTACAGTTGCAGAACACTGTGCCTATAAAAGCACATCAATAACTCTGATTCTGCTCCACAGAAACCGTTTTATGCTTTAACAGCAGTTCTTATACAAAGCCCCTATTTACGCAATAACTTCACCCAAGAGTGCAGCTCTAGTACCTTGCCATGAGGTTTATAGCCATACCTCTATTAAAGAGTTTTGCTGCTTTGGTTAGACACGTGGAATCAAGAGCATGTTCAGAGCTCCACACCACATAGCTATGCCAGCAAGCGTCTTTATTTCAATTTGCATTATCTGAACTTACCTCTATAACTGAGTATAAGTGCTTTGTCCCTAAAGCTGTAACACAAACCATTTCTACTATGAAGTACTTCTTGGTAGGGCTTCCTCTAAAATAGATGGCTATTTCAAAAAATTTGGGTAATGGTAACAAAGTTTTTAATAGGGTTACAGTAAAAGACAAAACCTTTCAACTCTAAACATGAATGCAACGTACTTTCACAAACAATTTTCAGAGTCTAACCTGCGACTGAAGCTAGCATAATACAAATAAACCCAGTAATATGAGTAGCATTACCATTCATTTATGGAAGTTTGACATGGGGGGGGACAATGCCAACACAGGATGAGTTCCAATATTTATTAACAAACCTTCAGTTCAAGGTCTCTAAGGAAACAATGCCTAGGAATTTAGAAGCATCATACAATAGCAAAGCAATTAAAAAACCTACCCCTCAGTACAACTGCTCTCCTGTACAGATTTTACTTCAGAGACTTACTCTCTGTAGAAAATTAGTACATTGCAGTGGAAGCTAAAATTTCCCAAAGAACACCTCTAGCAAGATCCAGCAGGAGTCAGTTGAATGCATCCTTGTGCCCAGACCTCATTCTTTATCCCAGTCCTCCAAGATACAGGAAAAGAGGAATGATCCTGTTTTCTTTGCAAGTGAGCAGAATTACTTCAGGCAGCCATAAGGCCAAATGCTAGTATAAATTACAAACATCTGAAAATAGCATGAACCACAAAAATCTGTATTTTTGTATGCTGTTTTATAAAGCTATCAAATACCTCCCAAAGAGAGGTCATAAGATATACCAATGTAAGAGCAAACACTGGCAAAATCTAAGCTCCAAATATCCTCATTTTCACAAACCCTTGCTACACAAGCGCTCAGCGTCAACGGGAAACAAAAATAACCCCAAACTCACCTGAACCCTTTTCACCAACCCTTTCTTTTTCAGTTTGCAATCACTGAAATTCTCTGGCAGATTCTGCAGTAAAATAAACAAACAAGTTGATGCAGCTTAATGTTGAAATTATATTAAATTACAGCAAAAACTGAATGTATCAAAGAATCCTCTGAACAGGCATCATGAAAATGCCATGCCTTCTCAGTAAGGATGATTACATGAGAAAGAATTTAAAAGAAAAAGTCATAAATTCACAAAGTCAGGGATGCGGCATGCTGATTGCAAAGAACTGAGCTAGCAAATTTACCATGGTCTTTAGGTAACATACAGCAATAGACTACATACACTGCTTTTGTCTGCTGTGGTGTACATCAATTGTTCTGCTGCACTTTAGGGTTTTTTTCAGCGACTGTAAGATTAAATAATTTTTTACGAACACATTAACTCAATCACCTGCCATCATTAGGATGTATCATCAGTAATGCAGGCATTGCCAGTCTGAGCTGTACATCTCATCTTCTCTGCAATCTACTCATGGAATACAACACGTGTTAAGTGTCACATGCTGACAGCTTTTAATTTAATTCAAACTGCATCATTTTCTGTACTCCTACAACCCAACATATTAATGTAAGTTATCTCAGCAAACGTTATATGCTTTGTACTTTGTAAGCTATGTAAAATCCGGGTGTCAGTGGGGAATAGTGCTCAGGTTTATGATGGTTTTTTGAAACAGGTAAAACACCTGTACAGATGATTATTATTATATAAAGTTTATGCAAGTATTCTTAGAAACACTGTGCTCTCACTGCTGAAGATGCAGAAAAATCTTGGGAGTTTCTCACTGGTATAGCTTTTATTTTCCACCCTAACTCCATATCAAGAATAGTGGTTTCCCTATAATACTCTGTTTCAACTAAAATGCAAAGCCTCACTGGGAGATTTAGATACATAATCTCTTACAACAATTGAAAAATAAAGGTGCTCTTTTCTTTTAGTGTCCAGCCAAACACAGGTTTTGTATATAACCTAATATAGGAGACAGAAATATATAAGCCTTCACACCAAAGAAGCAGCCCATCATGGAAAGTGAAACTATAGGCATCACTGAGATCAATATCCCAGTAAGTTCAGGGATCACACAGCTCCAGGATTTGTGCAGTAATCAGCACACTGTAAGTGATAACAAAAAAATAATCACCAGGCTTAGCATGCTTTTCCAGAACCATGGGTGAGGAGAAAATGGGCGCATTCCCGAGTCAGCTAGAACACATTCTTACATTTCTAAAGGCAATCAAAAGAGGCTTCAGGGCCTGGGGATGGTTGGCAAGGGAATCTGCAGCTAGTGGGGCTCATTGACAGAGCTTTAAACTAGACTTGAAGCAGGAGGGAGATAATATCAAGCTTGTGCCTGACAAGCTGTGGGACAGCATGCCAAGGTTAGAGGGATGGATGCTAGGAAGACCCTCAGCTGGTTGCTCTGAGATGTGCTGGATACACTGGAGCACACCTCAAGTCTCACAGAGATGAGCGAGGGGCTCCTGAGGAAAGAGGAGCCAAAAGGGAACCCCAGTGAAATACCTCAAAGGAATTAAGGCGTGTTCCTCTAAACACATGACACAGCCAACAGCCCAGCTGAAGCGCCTCTGCACCAATGCACACAGCACGGGCAACAGCAGGAGGAGTTGAAGCCACCGTGCTGCTAGAAAGCTGCAACCTAGTTGTCATTACTGAAACTTGGTGGGATGAATTCTATGACTGACATGCAGCTATCGATGGCTACAGGCTGTTTCAGATTTTAAATCCCTCTCACTCTTAGACTCAGCTGGAAGAAGGAATGTACAACGCTGCTTCTCGTCTCCTAGGACCGTATGGAAGCTGGAAGTGGGAGTAACTACTACCACGCTAACCTCTTCCCAGAGTCAGGTTTTTCAGTTTATTTTGTTAGTTTCCTTTGGAAGATGGGTTAAGAGAAAGAATCTTCTGTTCCTGTAGTTCCAGATTCCATTTCTGTTGCTCCAGTACCAGTATTCCCAAAGGCCAGCATTGTTAAGCTGGATAAAACTCATAAAAACTTTTATCCCTTCTCTTCCAGACCAGAAAAGGTATTTCCCTTGCAGAGCACTTTTATGTCAGACTGTACCTCCTGAAACAGAACCAGAAACTGGACGTATTTCTTTCAGGTGGAAAAATCACCATCACCATGAGGGACACAAGAGAGATCAGTACGCAGATTAAGGAACTCTTCAGTTGGTACTAAGATGCACTCCATCACCTATCTATCCTTTCCAAATTCTCTTATTTTGTGAGAAAGAGGAGGAGCTCTGAAAGGAAGTTACCAGGTTAATGCCAGGAATCCGTCAGGCACAATGCAAATCCTCCTACAGGAGCCTGTTCTACAGTAGTCACTTCGTTCATTTATGTAACGTCACCTTACTTCCTTGGAATTATAGCACAGGACAGGTTCAGAAGCTGTTACTACTTTTTCAGCGATGGTCTGCCTAAAAACCTAGGTGTCCATTTTCCAAAGCACAGCTTTTTAAAACTGTCCATTTGGAAGCTACTTTGCTCTTTATGAAGCGTATTTTACAGTACCATGGACTGCAATAAGCTCTTGCTCACGGCAGCATGTTAAACCTGCCTGTCTCCTCCCAGGAAGCAGGACACTGAAAACGTTGTCGTGTGTTTTTCTGTCCAAATATATTACAAAACAATTGAGAAGCTAGTTTAAAGCTGTGGGTGAATTCTCTTCAAACACCAGCTCTAGTCCACAAATAAAAATGGCAGTCTTGAAAGTATTTAGTTTTCACAGGGAAAAAGTTTAAAAAATATTATAAAGTTATAGGAACTGCTGTAAGAGAGCTTAGACACAGGACCCTGTAACCACATCAGAAAACATTCCCGTTTTTCCCTTGGATTTTCAACAACAAAATTCACTTTTTAAAATGAACAAAATATGACAAGAAATGTTTAACATAAAGAGTATTTGATGCGTACTATTTTGACTCCACATATGTAATAGCCTGAACGAACAAAGATCAGTTAGGTCTAATTATTAATGGCTGATTCTCACCAGAAAATGAAAATGTTATCTCACTGTCAAGGAAATTCTTCTATGCCTTGAAGTTTTCCATGACTTGGAATTTCTTAATAATCAAATTAAAAATGAAATTATGTACTAGCTCAGTTACACTGCCCATCTCCCTTTGCTTATTTCACACTGTATTTTCTGAAAGACATTCTCACCTACAGAAGTATTCCTACCAATCCGAAACAGCAAATTAACAGTTTTTTATTGTCAGAATAGGCCTAAATTAACTTTCAATAGCAGACTGGGAACTCCAGCTAGGCTTACCATACACAGTCTGCTTCTAAAACAGATATTGGTAACTGGACTAAACTTTGAAATCTGAGTTCAGACTATTTCTAATTTTGACAACATTTTTCAAAACTGTTCTTTATAATTACATCTGTGCATAAAAACTCCTGTTTGCTTGCACACCCTCGTAACTGCGGGGTTTTTTAAATCACACCTTGTAATCCCCTTGACAGAGACATAGAGTTGGAAGGCCTAAATATACTAACTTACCAAGCTGCTTAAAAGATGTTTTGCAATCAAATTAGTAATGTTCACAAATCTTAACATAAAATTAAATCTCACAGTCTCTGTTTTACCTTAGTCAGCTTACGTCTCCTCTCCAGGAATACGTTGTCCAACTATTCAGGGTTTAACAGGTGAAGCTGGCAATAAACCTTAAGTCACAATAACATTTCCAAATTTAATGAAAATCACAGGTAATTAAAGAAGGAGTAGTTTAAGCCTAAGCAGTGCTTATGCAAAATTCTTGCCAAATCTACATTTTGGTGCTAGCACTGCTTGCAGAGCAGTATTTGGATTAGTATATGGCTTTCTACTGCACAGCATATTCTTACATTTATAGCAGGTCTCCTCTTTGCATTGCACTTCCTCTGTGACCAACCCCTGCTCAAGTCTCACAGTCATTGGTCTATATGGTCTTAAACTGTCAGAAATGACTGCAGTGCTGGCTTCACCCCAGCAACTCCTGTAGAACTCCTGGGCACGGGTTCCTTATCCTCCCCCCATCCACCGAGAAACAGAGCCCAAGTCTTCCTGTTACCAGTGGCTATATCCCACCCCACAACCCCAAACTCAGAGCTGCTTAACCGTTTGTCTTGAAGAGTTCTCACCCTGCAGATACACAGATGTTCTTTTGTATCCACAACACTCATACTTTATACAAGAATTCCTTAAAAGCAATCGCTGTTTACACAGTGATAAATTCGTGTATTTTCCTGCCTCTAGATCCTCTCTATTCTTGAGTGTTCTTTCAACTACAAACCCAGCACCCCTCTCTCCTGATCACTGCTTATGAAATACAGACTCTCTTGCATTTCTTCCCATCTCCCAGCTGATCTCCTAATAAACCCGCCTCCCTTTGCCATAGAACATCACCTCCAGCTCTGCTCAAGCTTCATGTGTTTTGGAAGTGGTTCCAATAACAATTTTTAAGCTTAGTGTTCCCGCCACATCTTTGTTCTCCTCTGGTTATTTCCTAAACCATAGACCCCAATAGGTAGTATCTGATGCCTGAATCCACTTTGTAGCAGTGTAGTTAGTTAATAAGCAAAACAAATGCTAGCCAAATTAATTATGACTATTTTATCAGAACCAAAGGGACATCATATTTAAAAGAGACAATCTCCTATACTAGCAGTCACTAGCAATAATAGCTAGAAAAATTCGTAGTTTGTTATCAAATTACTTAAAATAAAAATGACTCTGCTACACACATGCCACCAATGCTAATGGGTTGAAAAAAGTATTTTTTGGTGGTACTCCATCCATCTAACAAGACAATTTTTCATTATTTTCTTTTATAAATCAAGAAAATATAGTATTTTTGTGTGCAGTTTTACTGACTATCAGCCCTTCACTTTTTTTTAAACTTATTGTTAAATAAATTGGTAAATTAGGTAAGCACATTACATTGACACTGAGTCTTCTTCACCTAAGTAGACAACTGAGCAGCTTCTTTAAAAGCAGCTATTAAACAGCAGCATTTGTCAGCAGTTTTCTGAATGCAGAAGCTGTAACTAAGCATTCTACTCTCAGTGAGGTATGACAGCATTTTCATGCTCCATGTACTTTAGAAAAATTTTCCCCAAAACCTTTGACTTCATGGTTATGATTCATATTTAAGATGTGATGTAAGAATCACAATTAACAAATGCTTATCAAATGCTTATTTATCCTGGTAAATTCAAAGGTTTAATAGTAAGTTCTCATGTTATTCTAAGTAGCAAAACTTCCCAGAAGCCTGGGAAATGTTTGTTACAGACACAGTAAGGTGTTTTTTTCCATAATAATTACTTTAATCCTTGAAATGTTAATTTGGTATGGACTTACCAGATGACAAGTATAGCAGGGGCAAGGAGACAGTGAAAAAAGCTTCATCAGAACAGTATAGTAATTTAAATAACTTTTACAGAGAATTATAACCAAAAAAAAAACCCACAAGAAAGGAAGATGGGCCATCAGAACTTAATTATGAGTCAGTCATGTTATCAGTGTCCTCAGTACTGATACATGCAATTTGACAGATGTTTTTTTCATGAGTCTATATAAACAAAATCAATGACTGGTATCTCAGAAGACAAAGGGGTTTCTTTCAGTTGTTCGTACAATCTGTTCTCCGCAATATAATCTTCCTAGATTACAAACATGCCATTTAATAAGAAATCATTATGAGAACAAAGTAACCTCTCAGACTGCAATACTGGTGACAGACTTCATGTAAATTAAAGCAGGCTCACAATAAGTAGTGTCATGACTGTGAATTTAAATTTCCTACTGATCTCAGAAAAGATTTACTTCTTTTTTCTTGAAAAACCCTTCAGTTATTTACAAAATTATGCCAGTTGATCAAGTCAAGGATCTTCTCTGTTCTGCTCACTGAGATTTGTAACAAATAATGTACTTTGACTCCTGGACCAAATGGTTTAACTGCTGAAATAAATGGCATTTCTGGTGATGCACACAGACAAATCTTCGAATGCTCAACAAGACGAAATTTGTATCTCTCCTGAAGGAAACTTCAAAGGTCTGTGGCTTATGGGAATGTCCAGCTGTGTCATAGCATTCAAAAATCTGTAAGATGCTCGTAAGATCCCTCAACCCTTCCTGCTGTGGAAGCAGTAGCTACTTAAACACATTTAATGTTAAAATGTTTAAGTTACAGTTAACTCTACCCAAACTCATCCCTTCAAGACATTCCTTTCACACCTCTGGCAGTGACAACACTGCATTTTTTTCTCCCACCCCAACACTGCATGACTACCAAGCTACTTCTCCATTTCCCAAATGACTTCTTTTAAATACACAGTTGTTGAACACAGTCTAGTAAAAATGAGTATTAGTTCCAAACTCAGCTCCTCTAATTAACAAGCTTGTCTGGTAACAGTAAGAGGGTGACACCCCTAGAACAGATAGAAAACAACATGCAGGCTTCATCACCCTTAGCTCTCTATAACCATACAAATCTCATTTTGGATCAAGCCAGATGTTTTTGATTGAACCAAACAATGTATGACAGCCAAGACACCTTAAAGAGTTTTCACAACCATTCTGCCAAAGAAACAAACTGGAACATTTATAGTGTGAGTTTGCCGGTTTCACTTTTACAGTGCATCCATTCTTCTGGCTCTGGCTCGCTCAGTTCCGCGCCCCCCCCCCCCCCCCCCCCCCTTCCTTATCTCTTTTTAACATTCTTTTGGTTGAATCAACAGCATATCTATATGGTTAACAGCGTTTAAGAGATTTGTCAGAACTTGCCTTTTACTTGGCTAACAAAAAAGAATACTAAATACTGTATAAAACAGTTCTGAGATACAGATAAAATACTCTCTGGAAGCTTTACGCTTTCCTGCTTTGCATTTCTATTTACCTTTTTTTACTTCAGTGGAACCCATTTAACGTTCATATACATACCTCATTACTCTTCTGTGTTGCTACCTCTATGTATTGCACAACTACAGTACAGCTATGTAGTACCTCAGGAAGTTGGTGGCCTGTTCATCTGACCTGGTGTAATACCAAGACACTGAACAGCTAGATTCCACTCAACTACATGTATTTCATCTGCAAGATTTCACAGAAATCTCACAGAAGTTCAGTTTTGATGACAAAATCCACAGCCACCTTTGTATATTAACACAAATAAATATGGACTTTGGTATGTGTAACATAATTTCAATAATTCGTAATACAAATCCTCACTTATTTCTTGCTAAAAAAAAATATGAACTGAGGCTTGTCCATGTCATAGGCTCTTATACAACAAAGTAAAAAACTATTAAAAATATTAAAATATACTAATTATAATAACTTTTAGCTTTGGCAGTTCCAGTTCCAGAAGAGACAAAACTGAGACACAGGGAATCCATTATTTCCTAAATCTAAACGTGAAGTCACTAGGCTATAAGCCTTCTAAAATCTTGTACTAAATCTGAAAGTCCTTTGTCCAGTATTATTTAGAGTGTTTTGGATAAGGAGGTAGATAATAGCACATTTTCTGTTTAAGCCATGCAAAAAGTACCAGAATCAAGTTAACTTGGGAAATTCAGTTTGGATTAATTAGGAAGCAGTGAAAGGGTTTTTCAAGTACTGACTTTTTTCTAAATAGGACAGATTCAGAAATTGGAGGGATCAGAAATAAGCTTTAATCCCATCCAATTTAAACAGTTGTCACCTCTGCTATTTTCATGGCAACAGATTGTAAATCTGCCACTTCAAACAGGAAATCAGTTATACAAAGTCTGTATGTCTAACAGGATTCAAGAACTGTCAGCAAAGTATTTTCCTCTATGTGAGGCAGAAAAGGAAAGAGAATTTTTGAGACTTCAAAATACTTAGCATATTACAATTAAAAACAAAATAGTATTTTAAGAACTGCTGGCTATAACAAACAGCAAAGGCTAGTTTACCATTAAAGGTGTACAATATGAAAGGGGGAAAAATAAGTTAATGAGCTTCCACCATTCTTAGGAACACATCCGTATCATATAGCATCTGATGATGGCCAATTCAAATTATTCCTCTTTGATTTAGTCTGCAGCTGAACTTCAAAGTGTCCATCAAGTAAACTACATTTGGTTTACCAATTACAGGCATTTGCATGAAATATTTCTGAAACAATCCCACAAAGGGTCACTGTACAAAGGAGTTAGACCCAAAGACATCACTACCACAGAAAAGCAGCATTTTTCCTTCAGAGCAGGATATTATGACCTAATTACATAACAAAAGTTTACAGAGAATAACCAGCAGAGAAACAGAATAAGGACATACCCTAGCTGCCACAATCTTCTATCTCTACACAAAGTCCCTTATCCTCACCTAGCTTTCAGCTACTACATGATATAGGAAGATATATATTGCACTCTGGAAATACGCTGCAAGGTTATGATCCATTAATGACTGTGAAGCACTTGGATATACCCCAGTACATTCCAATGAAAGAATCCAGTCCTCAATGTGCAAGCATCTCAAGTAAAAGTACTGTCAGTCCACATACGACTGACCAGAAAATTCTTCAGTCTTCGGGACCTCCTTGTTCCTACGTGATATACAATACAAAGTGTATCTGTTGTTTTGGGGTGGTTTTTTCAGACCTTTATTGTTACCATGAAGTTTAACATGAAAGTTTGCCAAGACAAACTAAAAGGGTAAAACTTGAGTAAAGGATACCCATTTCATGTAGTCTTAACAGGCTGCTGCCCCAAAATGAAGCTCTTCTGTGGAATGGGGATGCATACACAGGCATTAATGTCACCATTTAGAAATAGATGCTGCCAAGTAGTCTTTTGGAGACATACAGGGGCAAGAGCTGGATATTAAAGAAAAAATGAGCAAACCAATTAACTAATTTTCAAAGCTAAAACAATTTTTTTAGTATTTTAAAATATCAAATAAATTACAAGCAGATACATTTTTAACAGTAGGTTTGGTCTCTGTTGCAATTTGACAGTCTTCTGAGGTTATTTACTTACCATAGCATCAATCTGTTCCAGGATCTTCATGAACTGCTCTGCAGTTCCTTTTATCCTCTTGTCCAGCTGTTTTAGTGCTTCTACTTGGAGATCCTTTGCTAAAAATCCCTGAGGAGGAAAAACAGAGGGAAGGAAAATCAAAATTATTCCATAACTTATAGAATATCCAGCTAAGAAAATGCATCAATGCACCACAGCAGAAAACACCTTCTACTATTTCTGTAGTTTCAAATATGTTAGGGACTAGTCTCAATCTGTAATCTATCAGTCCTTGAAATGCTAAATATAAGCTCTGCTAAGTTTACTTAAAAGATTAAACAAATAACAGACTTTGAGAGAACTCTTTATGCTTTTCCAGATCTAAATATAATTTATCCAATATGCAACAATATTTATCTTTTTCCAAACAGTGCCATGTCTCTATCTAGCAAACTCACAAGCAGCATTTGAAATTCAGTAAGAATTTTACAGGACCTTTGGACAGTTAGGAGGGGCAGCCTATTATGGACTGCTCAAAAGCTTTACACAGTACTTTTTAAAAATACTTATACCTACAAAATTGTTTCACAAAGATATAATATGATACAAAACCAGCATACCTTCTGGATACTTGTGAACTCTTTATTAACTTCCTCTAACTTATTAGCTATTTGCTCCACTGACTTCTCCAAATCTTTTAACTTCTTTAGTTCAGCCTCTTCTTCTGGACTATTCTGTGTATTCAAAATTACAACATTCACAACTATGGAACAAACAGAGACACTATGCAGCTAAAAAGCAGCAACAGTGGTAATACAGTCATAAAGCTTCTGCTGATTAAAAATATGTATTAACCTTGTTTTCTTTCCATATTTTAATACCTATCAAATAAGCTTCTTCCAAAGTTTAATTACAAATATAATCAAAGCAGCAACATATATAAACACATTAAATGATACAAATTTGAAAGGAAAAAGGAAAAGCGCGAACTTCTTTTTGTTAACTTATCACCTTTAAAGTAAGGGTAAGAACTTATATCATGAGATACTACCTTGTCCTCTACTTGGCAAAAGCAGCCACAAGTCATTTCACCAGAAATTACCCAGCAGACTCAGTAGCTACAGATACTTTTATTTTTCTTTTAAACTAGAAAAATAAGATGAGCAGATAAGGTCATCAGTGCACAGAAGGTTCATGAGTACTGACAAGCAACAGATGAGGCAGAAATTTGTCAATAATGTAAGGCAGAAATCAGTCAATAATGGAATTTCAGAAATGTACAAGCTGCCAAGTTATTCACACCACAACATGAGACTGAACTCAACTCTGTGGGTAGGTATACAAGATTAGATTTATGCTGTAACTTGTTTCTGTGTTCAGTAGCTGAAGCACTGACAGAAATTACAATAATTTAAGGGGGGGGGGGGGGGGGGGGGGAAACGTTCAAAGGCAACACTTACCCTTTTCCCAATCAACATGACTTTGCAACCATTTTTAATACCAAGTGCCGACAATGGTTGTTCCAGTTCTTTCAGAGACTTCCCTAAATGGAAGAGGAAAAAAACCAGTTAAAATATAGTTAGCAGCCTAAGTGTCTTTTTGAAGACATTGAAAGCATGGACACATGAAAGTGACTAAAAGTAAAGGTATCATCATCAATTATTGATAGATTTATACATTACCTTTGTATATCAGTTTCTGAAAAGGAACTGGAACCCCAGTGACTTGTTCAATAAGTACAGCCATGTCTTGTAGTGTAGGTTCACTATCTTCTTGTTGAGAAGCAACCCGAATACTGTGTTTTTCATTACCTAAGAAGAAACAGAGTAACAGTAATACTTATTTTTACCTAGAAAATATTACAGGGAATCTGTTTTTAATATTTATTTCTGCAGAAGTTCTCAAATCACTGATTCTCACGTACAATAATAATTACCATTCAAAGGATTCTATTGCATGTCTTTCCTCTTGAAGTGACTTACCTCAGCTAAAAATTTACATTCTAATAACCCGAAATGTTTAATCAGGTGAATTCTACTGGCATAATGCTCCTGCTAAGTATTATTCCCCACCTTTTAAGAGTGTGGATGGTGTCGACATCCCACAAGCTAAAGCATGAAAGTCACACCTTTCTGATGTATTCTATTTCCCACTTGAAGGAACTTTAAACGGCACAAGTCTTGGGGAATCTGAGACAATTTATCACTTCCTTTGCTTCCTACTCCTCATAAATGAGAAGCAAGGTATCAATGCCTAATCTCTCTCCCCTCCACCAGCCACCCAAGAGAATTCTCACAATCCAAAAATTATTATTTCTCCCCATAATACATATGCAGCCTGAACCACTTTAAGAAGCCTCAGCCTCTATGACACCTTTCACTTATGGGGCATCCTATTCAAAGTCCCTGTTCAAACAGCAGGAAGTTTTTAGAAAAAAGGAGTATGTCTGTGAAACTCTACTTTACAATAGACCCTTTTCTATAACCTTCTGCTCCCACACACTTAAGGCTTGTCAATCTGAAAGTACCCACAGGAACCAGCCACCACTGGCTCAAGGGAAATCAAGACAGGCATTTTTACTGTGCAAGAAGAGAGAAGTCCTTAACAAACACCAGAAATAAAACTATTATCGTTAAGTGCGCATATCTTTTACAAAGAAGAGCACTAGAAATATCAATTTTAAAATGTTCCAGCTGCCTAGAGTCAGTCACATGACAAACTTGCAAGCTCCAACAATATTTCTTAATTCCAAAATTACTTTATGCTCAAAATCACATCATACAAACTCTCCCCCAAGCAATTTCCATAAACGGACTTTCTTCCCAATCTGTGGTTTCTCTGTTTGTTTGTTTTGGGGCTGGGGTGTTAAGTGCTAACCTCAATATATTTCAAAAGGCTGTTTTGATATATATAACTGCTTTGTGTAAAGGCTGTGCCTGTCAGCAGTTAGAAAGAAAAAAGAAACGAACAGCAAATGAGAAAGGGAACAGCTGAAGTTTGCCTAGCAATAGAAACAGTTTTAATTCCAAATTAAGAGTACCACTTTGGGCAGACTGTAATAAAATATTAGTGTAAATTCACAGCAGAGTGAAATCACCATGAAATGTATCTCATGGATTAGAGCTGGTATTATCAGTTTGCTTCAGTAAATAACAATACTAATTTAAAGCAACCACCGGTACGAAATTCCAAAATATTAAAAAAAAAAAAAAAAGCCTAAACACTTATAAAAAAAAACCAGGTCCATACAATTTCTTGCAGATTGTCAGGTAATATATGTGGGTCTGCTACTATTCTCTTTCTTAACCCTTATTAGCATCTTTCCCCACTTTCACTCATGCATGCAAAATTTTAATAAAATGTTTGCGCTAAATAGTCAACTAGCATCTGACAACAACAGATAAAAATTGGACAGCTTAAGTCCAAGATGAGCAATGCCTTTTGTTTGCTATTTATTGATGTCAAAGTAATTACCAGACAAGAAAACAACTGGAAAGATAAAAATATTCTCAGATAAGAAGACTCTTGGCAAACAGCAAGATGTTGGAATTATAAATATTTTAGTATCGTTAAGCTATTGTCATCTTTGCAAACGAAAACCCCTCAAATCAAATAGAGCTTTCTGAGGGCATCAATGAGCACGAGTCATGAAGATTCAAACAGATTATTCCATAAATTTCCTACCAAATACTCTTAGATAAAACTGCCAGGTGATAAAGGAAACATTTTCACAAAATAATGTAACAGTTTGAAAGCACAAACGAGCAAGCAGAAATAAACAAGCTCTAAAGATGGAAAGAATGTCACCAACATAGTGCAAAAGGAAGAGGAGCAGAATTTATTATTGAATAATTTTAAAAATAATCGTTAAAAATTAACAAGCTTTGTTAACAAAAATCAGCTGATTAATATCTTCCCGATTTAATACCTTACTATCCTTATTACTCCTACTACCTCACCTAGATCCACTTCATCAAAATTTAATAACGTTATTTCCCATCTTATTTTTAAAAACTACGGAGTCCAGGCTATTCTTACCTCTTTGCAGTAACTTCTTCTATTTATTTGCAGATTTAACCACATCTTCCCTTCCACCTTCTTCTCCCTCCTCCTACTTCTCTTCCCGAAGAAAAAAAGATCAACCATACCAGCTGGCCTTTGAATAACCAGTTTCATCAGGTCAGCATTCAACTGTCATACTGAAGAAACCACCAGTACCCCTTGCAAGCTGGCATCTCACCAGCGACAAACATTCAAGCTTATTCAACAAGCAAGAAGGCAGCCCGCTGGGTAGCACATGCTTTTAGCCTACCGTGCCGACTTTAGTGATATATTTCATCTAAATGAGGATTACTACCAAAAGAGTGACTTCTGCTCCACGCTCTCTGGCACGGACAGCCTTGTTAACTGTTCCCATCATCTCCTTACAGCAGATCTACCCCCGTTTAATCATCTTGTTGATACAGAAAAAGCTTTTTTTTCTTTTTTCCTTCTGTTGGATCCGCTTAAGTGATCCAGCTTGAGGGGGAGGCGGCGACAGGTGGCCAGGACACATGTGTAACGTTACGGTAGCAGCCGGGATCGAGACCAGGCAAAGCGGAGGACGAGCCGTGACCCGCTGAGGCCGAGGCAGGCCGGGCCGCTGGCCCAGCAAGGCCCGGGACGCTGCCGCCACCCAACAGACAGCCCCGGCCCCGCCACTTGCTGTCTCCTCGAGGCCTTGCGGAGCTGCAGCCGCGGGCGCCCCGGCACCAAAGGCCGCCACACGCCCACCTCCCCCACCGCTTCGGGCCGCCGCCGGGCGCCTTCCAGCGCCGCCGTCCGCGCGTTTCCCGCTTACCCCGGCACCAGCGGCAGCCACGGGCCCGCCCGCCCTGCAGCGCCGAGCTACCGCCAACGGCCGGACCCAGGCTCACGGGGAGCGCGGCCGGCAGGGACGGGCGAGCCCCGGGGCCAAACCCGCACGGCCCCGCCGGCGGCCGAGACACCTGGTGAGATGTAGCGGGCCGCGCTCGCCTCGGCAGCGGCTGGAGGTGCCCTCCCCCAGGCGGCTCTTACTGTAAGTGACGGTGACGGTAACCGGGGCTCCTGGCGCCGCCATCTCACCCCGCCACAAGGAAACGGTTCTGCCGGTGCTTCCCGGGGCGCGCCGGTAGCGCGTCACTTCCGCCTTAGGCCCCGCCCCGCCAGACAGGAAGAGGCGGGGCAAGGGGAGCGTGACGCCCGCGCGCGGGGCGGGGCCGTTTGCCGGCCTCACCGGCGGCGACAGCCGCCCCCTTTGTAATTAACGAGAGGAAACAGTTAAGCGCCTCAGACCCAGGAGCGCCGGGGCCAGGGGGAGGGACGGCCGCTTCCCCCGTTACCCTCCGCCCCCGGCCGGCTGGTCAGGTGTAACTCGCAGGTTCCTCCGGCCGGTTGTTGTGGGCCCCGCCTGCCCCCTGGCCTGTACTGCTGATCCGGGCAAACCAGGGGCAGGGGACCGGGCCGGAGCACGCCCGGTGTGTGTCTGCCTTTGGGATCAGAGCCGTGCTCCACCTCTGCAAAGCCTGTGCTCCAGCAGCACAGAGCGCTGGTAAGAACTGGGGGCAGGCTAAGGCCAAATTAATTACCAGAAACCACACAAAAGGATTTGCTAATCTACGTTATTTTATGTCTCCATAGAACACAAAGTTAACAATAACCTTATTTGTTACAGCTTTCAAGGAGGTTACAAGTACAACAGCATAAAAGTCTCAAGACTGCAGTAGTTTAAAAATTGCTTTCAATTATTTTATCAAATAAGTATAGTAATAAGGGAGCTATTTTACAGAGTAAGCAGCAACGTACAGTCTTAGTTCCAAGAAAGAGAAACGTAATACGAAGTCAAAATAAACCTTAGCTATCAACAGCCACCACTACTCTTCATGTATTACTTTGTCCATAACGCACAGAAATCAAAACCTATTGGACTGACTGCTTCCACCGAAGAGAATTGTGCCAAATCTTCCATTAACAGAAAAGTCAGTAGTAGAAGAACTTCCTTCAAAGAAAGAACACCACTAGCCATTCATATTGCATTCCTGGATGTAGTGATATTAAGGTTACACTGGAAGAACAAGTTTTCCAGGATTTAAAAAAAAAATACTTAATTTGATTTATAAAGTACAGTTCATTATATTCATTGTGCTCTTGAAACATTTATGTTGCAGGGATCTTTGGCAATCCAAATTCATCCACCAATACGCCGTCCTATAAGAAAGAAGAAGCAGCAACAGGTTAACAACTCTCCACCAACCCGAACATTTCACAGATGTTCCCTTATGATTTCTATAAAGCAATATATGTGTAATTGTCACTGTGGGGACAAAATAAGAAAGAATAATATATTATATATAGTCATTTAATAAGAAAACAAGAGCATCAGCGTTATTCCTCACTATGAAGCTATATTAAAGCCCCAAAAGCAAACATGCAGATGAGACTTACATTTTTAAGAATAACTATTCTAGGACCTGTAATGGTACATGCAGTCTGACAACGTTAGACAGGAGTTGCAAAAAGCCATTTTACGTCCTTAGAATATAGTAACGAGCATTTAGTACACTGTATTCTCTCATATGTAGCATCCAAAACACATAAAAGTGTTAAGCATTTTTTTGTTCAAAATATTAAGGATTCCAAATATGAAGCAACAAACACAAATGTGATCAGTCCAAAGCAAAACAAAACAAAAAAGTATTTTGCTTTTAAAGAGGAAAGGACTCACTTTGTTTTTCGTATCAGTAGGAGTGACCTCTGGGATTGCTGGAGCAGATGCGGCTTCATCCAAGTAGGAATTGTCTTCATCAGCTAAAAGCTCATCACCTAACGCATCCAGTTCTGAAATTGAATTACATTGGTTAAAAAACTATGCAACTAACTCCTTTTGCATAAGAAAAGGTCCTCTTACAGAGAAACAGGATTCATACTGAATGCTTACATTCATACTTATTTAGCAGTACTTGAGTTATCAGTTGGGAATAAGCACACACACACACAAAAGAGAGAGAACCTTTCTTCCTTCATTTGTAGCATTCTGTTTGCATGTATCTCATGTTTGTCTCATGCTCTTGTTGCTAGTCTTAAAGGAAAGTGTTAAACCAGCTTTTATGGTTTAAAAAGTGTTAAAACTTTTTTTTTTTGAACACACTTAAAATATCTGACTAATGAAATTTAAAATCACTGTATGACTGTATGATGATTTTTACATTCAGTAATGTAAAAATCATCCTCCACCTTCCTAACCTGCTTCCAAGTCATCTTCATCAATCTCTGGTGTTCCATAGCTACGACTCAGTGCCTCCTGGACTTCATTGGCTTCTTCCATCATATCCTCTAACTGGTCTTGTATGTCCTGCAGCACGAAACAATTTCAACCGGTCTATATTTAAATAGTTTTAGTTACATTTATCAGAGCTTAATCAAATTCAGTTTAATAATTCCAACGTACACAACACTCAAATTTTTTGATGCATAACCCATGTTTTGAAGCAGCATTAATACAAACCAAGACACATGCATTCAGTACTATATTATGGCCTTTAATATTAAAATTGTAGTAAATGTATGAGGTAGAAAAAGAGGAACCTTGAAACAACATCTCTGCAAAATCCTTTTAAGTATTCTTCAGAGTAAATTGAAAACCTCTAATAAATTACAGAGTCCAGCATTACCTTGAAAAGCAGGGAAGTATGAAATCTAGAGAAATTCTATCTACCATCTGAAGAATAAGCACGAACCTGAGTTATGCCTGAGCAAAATTTAGAAGATACTTCAGCACACCTACTGGCACTGTGCTTGGGCACAAGTAAGGAGACACTTACCTGAAGGTTTACAATGTAGGCCATGTAAAAAAACAGCATAGGAAAGAGAATGTAAAGGAATCAAACTCTTACCAAATGCCAGTGCTGAAGTGCAGCATACTTTATATTTACAGAACTTGCAGGGTCCTTTTTAGGCATTTTATGAAGAGAGGGCCAGGCCTTACAGACCTCTTGAAATTTTTTTGTTTGTTTTTTGGTGTTCCTTTGTGGCTTGGTTTTTTTTTGGCAGGGGCAGGGAGGGGGCAGTTTCTTCTTTTGTTTTGGATTTTGTTTTCCTTGAACTAGGGAAGCAAAGCACCAATCTGCAAGTTGCTAACATGGAGGGGAAAACCAAACAGAAGAGAGACAAAAAAGCCATAGCAGGAAGTATTCACCAACATTTATGCTGAAGTGCAGAGGGAAGGAAGGGAGAGATTAAAGATTAGCTCAGCAAGGAAACAATAATCAGTGCAGTAAGGCCAACAACTGATTGTGTAGTACCAGAGAAACCAGGAAGGAATTATGATGGTGGTCCCATAAAAAAGGAAGGCAAACTCACATGAACTAAAACAATCAGCTTACCTTTGAGTTACACAGTCCACTCATCACTACTTCAGCATATTGTTTCTGTTCTTTAATAATTTGAACTATAGCTCACCTCAATTTGATCAATTTTGACTTGCTTGTAAGCTTTCTTCATTTCTTTCACCCCCAGTTTCATTGCATCCACCTAGAATAGAGTCAAACAACATGCTTGTAGCTGATGTAGCATACACAAATTAAGCAAATGTGAGATTAATATACTGGTACCGTTGTCTTTGTATCCTTCAGTGCCTGAATAGTGTAATTCGCTTGTTCCATATTAAAAGACTGCTGTGACAGATTATCCCTCTGTTGTTCATACCTGTTAGAAACAATGCAAATAATGGTTTTAACACACCACACTATTTATTGCCACAAACATTCTTAACTTTTTAAAAAATTGGAAAGTCATCAGCAGTAGCCTAAAGACAGGAACAGATATGGGGTTTAAAAATTTATTACAAACAATCGCAGAATAAACAGCTTCATAAAAATGTGGCTGTTATACATCTCTGTGTATTTAAAACTGACAAAGCTATTCCTGAACTAAGCTTCTGTTTTAACTGCCAATATCATATTTGCATAGGCTTACACTCTAGGTGAGGATATAGCAAAAGTTGTAATCACTATCAGCTAGAGATACATGCCATTGCTCACTAATGCTGTAAGCAGAATGGAAGAGATGCAGGTTATCCAAACCTCAATGATTCTGCACTGGAGCTTTGCAGAGCAGGGAAGAGGGGGAGAGGATAGGGTAGCAAATAGAAACCATCGAGGCTAACCAAAAAGAAAAAGATGACTTTAAAAAAATCAAGAAATCATCCTCCTCAAAGATAAACTTGTAGCCAATCAAGAATGTAAATTATGTCAAGTTAATCATAAAAACAAAGGCATAAAACCAAACTATGAGTTCTTCTTCACACATCCAAGGCAGAGGTCTGCAAGACAAGGATGATCCAAATACAAAATTCTGGACAAGGAACGAACAACTAAATGTGTTACTGTTCAGCAAAATGGAAACGAGATGACTGAGGGGTATGATGTCTTTTATGACATCACATCTTTTATGCTCCCCTTTTATGAGGGGCCCAGTGACTGTCAACAGGGAACAACTATCAAGTAAGATTAGCAAGCAGCATAGTCAAAAACCAGAAGAAAAAACAAAACCAAGCAGTCTTCCTCACAATATCTAACTACTGCATTCCTTACCATAGGGTATTTTGGATGGCAAGAGATCACAAATACTTAACGAGTAATTGAGCAAGTCTGCAGAAGTATAGTTCATCTGAGAGATATAAAATACAAGATAATATGAGCTTTGGCTCAGATAGCATCTAAGAAATTTGCAGTTTAGGGACTAAGCTACTCCACTGAACACTTAGCATGTTCTGACATTCTTCCTTTGTATTTGTTGCTGGACACTTTTCAAGAGAGTATACTAGACTAGACCAGACACAGGATCACCTATCCTGTCCATTCTGGGTTTTTTGCAGAGACACAATTACCTGCAGTACATGTGCACAAGTCCTAAAGGGTGTCCACAGAGAACAGGTAAACATCTAGTAAACCAGACCAAGATCATCAAGTACAATAGTTATAGTAATCAATTAATATAAAATGAGGCACTCCCTCAAAGTTTAGGAGCCAAGCACAGCTTTAATAATGAGCAGATTTAGGTCAGCTTCTCCCAATCCAAATTCATATACTCACATACAAATAAGGCACAAATATGCTGACTCTGTAACAAGATGCTTCTGAAAAGCTGGCTAGCTTGGTCAGCATTTTTCTTTAAAGAATGTTCAGAAGCAAGAGTACTGGAAAGCAAAATGAGAAGTGTGCCACTCCCCTTAAAAACAGGCTTTCATTAATCCCAAACTGAGAAAGGTGTAAACTTACATTCGCTTCTGCTTTAACACTCTCAGTGCTTTCTGCTTTACTGTATTCTGAAAGACACAATATTGTTACATTAGGAAAAGTATTTTACTTTATACTTGATTATACTGTTTAAACCTAATGAATAGCACTGTATTTTCCAATATTTTCCTCAGTTACTACTACAAAGAGTTTAACAATAGTCACATTCAGTGTTTGTTCTGCCCTAACGATTAACCAATTAAGCCTGTATGTAAAGCTTCTAGTAGGAAATACTTCCAAAATTTCTGGCTTTTAATTTTTTTATTTCTTTTTATAAGCAGAACACAAAGTCAAACTTACTCCATCAGAACCATCTTTTATCAACATATTTTAATGGTAGGCATCAAATAATACTGCAAAAGGTATGTTAATAATACTGTTTATACGTATTTATTATTAGATATTATGTGTTCATTCCCTTTCAAAAATGGGGTTTCTTACTCCCTTTCTGCATAGTGCAGACTTTTTATATTGGCTGATGAACAAAACAGCCTCTCTGCCAGATTTAATTCAGGTAACAGAAGGAAGAAGGAAAGCAAGTTACTTCTGAGGAATTACGTTACACTTTGGAAAAAATAAAAACCCAATGCAAACACTGTTCAAAGACGCATATCTAAGAGATGCTTCAGAATAAAAATAATCCTGGCAGTATCTTGTGTGTCATCAGTGGGGCAAGATACAATCCTAAGAACCTGACGAACTGGCTAAATCACCCCTACATGACAAGAAGCGTAAGTCACATCCTCTCATGCTTAAATCCCACAGAAGATTCTTACCTTTGCAGGTCCCTCCCTCATCTTCTTCATTTGATCCTTATACTTCACTAGTTCTGCATCAAGCCTAGCGATTTTCTTGTCAATTGACTCAGCTCTGCTATCCACCTTTAATACACAAAAGGGAAAACAAACAAAAAAAATTCATTAAGATTTTATTCAGGTATTGGACTTTAAAATGAACAGCCTCAGTTTTATTATGCTTCTAAGTGCATTGTTTCTTCACTCAGTGGTTTTACAAACAGTTTAAAGTTTGTAGAGAATCTAAAATCAGAATCAAATGAAACAACTTCTACAAGGAGCACAAGAAACTTTCTGAGGTTGCAGGAAGCTCTGCCATTGTAACGTTTTCATCATTTTGAGATGCTCCCTTGTACACCCACTCAAGTCATGGTGTCTATTCAGGATTTCCTGATCACATACAGTGCCAGGGACTAAACTGGAACAGACAAAGAAAAACAGAAGTACACCATGCTGGCAGATAAGGGGGCAATGCAAAAGGGACAGGGATGTGTTCAGCAGGGCTAGAGGTTTATTTATGGTGGCCAGAGAACATTAATCCTTCAGAATAATACCTGGAATACTGGTTTTGTTTAAGAAGCCCAGACTTAACCATTTTTTCAAAGGTGCCTGACTTCTTTGTCAGAGAGACACTTTTCCCATCACTTTCCACAAAGGGAACCAGGACACAGCAGTTCCACCTGGTAGCTAGTCTGAATTCTTACTGTACTTTTGCTCCAAATCCCAATAGCAGCCGCATAGCTCAGGAAGAGGCCTTCAGCAGTCAACTGCGACAGCCCTAGTGCAAAGCATATCACAGAGCTGTCATTACGGAAATATTTTAACCCTTCCTCATTAGAGGGTTAAAGACGAAAATTAGGCAACCAAGCATGGGTACAGATCATGCTAACAGCTTATACAAACTCATTAAAAGCCCAAAGAAAGACTCCTTAACATGAACTGACTATGACAGCACTTCTCTGGAAACAACAAAATAAAGCTTATTAACTTCTCATTCCAAAGTGCCTCTCTAGGGATTAGAATACAATGACATTCCGATTATAGTGTGATACCAATCAGTGAAAATTTACAATTCTGACTTGTTAACAGTGTGGCTAAATGTGTATAATTACACAGATTTTTATTTTGGTGCCACAGTGACCCTTTTAAATCTTTGCTTTATGACATCAACATACATTTGCCAGAGGCATCCTGAGCTAAAAATTTGATATGAGCACTCCACACAAGACACTAAAGTGCCTGGGCACAGCTGGCATTGGAAAAATTGTATTAAGCTTTCTGTTATGCCAAATATTTTACTAACAGCAAGAAAAAGAGATATTTTAAAACTCTTGGAGGTTCAAAGGTAGCACCTCCTCAAGATCTTCATCAGCTAAATGCATGTTTGAGGTGAGCCGCCTTCACAAGGGAGAACCAGTTATTTGGTTTAGTTATATAATTAATCTTTAAGCAGTACTAGCAGGAAATGGAGAAAGATCCTCCTACATTGATTAACTACATAAAAATGTCACACAGACATTACACTACACAAGACCTCAGCTTTTAAAAATAAGAATGGACAGAAGGGACAACAGATCTAATTTATCCAAAAGAAAACTAGACTGTATTAGGACTTGAAGAGCTGTTTTCTATTCACAAATAAGGCATACCAAGATACGTTTCATTGCTACAGAAGGGCCCCATCTAAACAAAAGAAAGTGATCATGGTATCCCAAATCCCTATTAAGCAAAACTGCAGCTTATTTCAATTTTAAAAAAATAATAAGAACATCAAGTATAAGACTGAATTTTAACGTTGTTGTCACAATTATTAATTAGCCTTTTGTTCCTATGTTTCCTACTTACTACTCTGAAAAAAACGACAGATTTGGAGTGTTTTTTCAAAGAAGTAAAAACAATATCAGTGCCTCAGTTCCTGATGCATCCTTCCTCCTACCAACCTCATGACAGCTTTGAGTCATCTGACTGTGCTCAGCCAGAAAGGATTAAAAAAACCTGCCACACAGTGCAATGTCAAGGCAAGCACGGAAAAAAAGCGAGCAGAAACTGCAAAAAAGAGTGGGAACATACCCATGGGGTGGTAAGTGAGGAGACAGGAGGACATCACACAGCCAGCCAGCAAGCTCATTAGTAACCAGCCATCACAGAAAAGTAGGGAAAAGTGTTTCCTGGCCTTCAGTAAACACTTCAGATTAGTGATCCCACAGAACCAGGTCTTTAACAGCAAAAATCTTGAATTGTTTAGATACTTAAGGTGATGCTTGTTATCTTGCAACACAAAAAAAAAAAAAAAAAAAAAAAAAGCATGTTGTATGCTGATCTTACTGGGTTCAGTCATACTACTTCTGCATACACAGGAAAGAACATCCAAAACACAGGCATAATGAACATTAAGCATTGCTTGCCAAATATAGTAATTCCTAACTGCATTTAATGGGTAATTACCACTGAATTAACATGGTAAGATATTTTACAAAGCAATTTGACTCTTTCAAGAAATACAATTAAATGTGCCTAAGATTGAAAACAACACAGAAGTGACGTTACTTAAGTCTCCAAACTCCTGATTTTAACCCGGTAAAGAAACAGGGCAAGCTTTTTTAGTATCTCACACAACTCTCTTTAATAATAATTCACATGCAATTTAAGAAGAAAATCTAATGATATCTCTAGTCTTTTAGCAGGATCTATACTAAAGACTTAACTATCGGAAATTAACTGAAAAATACAGCAAGTCTTTCACAAACCATATACATTACTTTGTGTAAATCGGCACAAAAAGTTAATTCATAAACTTCAAACTTGTAAAAGGAACTAGGTTTCTCCCCACACTTACTAGTAAACCAGAATTGTCTTAAATTTTAGTTGGAATTGAAAGATGTCAAAACGGCAAAAGCTAACATGGAGCTCAGTAACAGTAACAGCAGTTTGTACACTTCCTCATACCAAAGAGCAGTGCTTGGAGCCAGCCCTCCATCTCTCAACAGCTGACCAGCACAACCACTTTCCAGTTAACCTGCTGTCATGTATTGCCAAATTTTCAGAGAATGTAATTACAAACAACTAACAGAGAATCAAAACTGCATGCAGCTCCTGGTGGGCAGTATTGATGACTCTCTTTTTTTGGAAAACATCCTAAATTCCTGGTGTTGCCAATCAAAGCAGCTGTTTAAATTACACTTTTATGTACCCCACAAAAACACTGGAATTGAACAAGCTCTTAGTAGAATAAAGACTGCTGGCATATCTAAATTTTGTCTTCATTTGCTTCAACATTAGAAAATAGACATTAACTTGGAAATGGCAAAATCACCCCTGAAAAATCTAACAGACTAATATAGAATTAGTGTTATAAGGGAAAGGTTTCCTGGCCTTCAGCTTACGCTGCCAAAATGGCAAATTTAAGATTTAAGTATTTATAATACTTAGTTATAATTTATAAAATTTAAGGGTTTATAACAGTATATCAGATATTAGAGTTCTAGTCATCCACTGAAGCATTTACTGGTAACAATGGGAAAGGTACCCCTGATTTTTGAGCACATGCTTTATTCACTGTTCTAACTAAACATACTTAGAGCTATGTTTGGGCTTAATACAGCTAAAAAGCAATACAGGTTCTTCACCAATAAAATAACCTACTGGGAAAAACACTATCACCACTTCTCTCCCTGCCCCAGCCACTGACGTATGCCAGAGACTGATGTGCATGGGTATGTGTAGGTAGCACATACCAAATATCAGGCATTTACCTCAGGGAGTCTCTTCACCAGATAGCAAAATAAATTTTCTGGGAGGAAAATCATGATTTTCCACAGAAATTTTTTGTTGTCAGATTCCTGAGACAACATTTACTTAGCCTTAGTAAACCTCCGCTTACACCACAGCCATTAGTGACCTTTCACTGACTTCGTTAACCGCTAAGACAAATACTCAAGACCTCTGTATGCTTTCTCCACCTTCTAAAATTAGTTTACAACAGAAGGAGCTATAAAAACACACCACAGTTTTCTTCACAAACTTAAAAGCCAAAAAAAGACTATGGAATCACAAGATTAACCATTTTAAAGCTCTTCCTCAACCTTTTCAGGCAGGCCAACCTTAAAACAGCTATAAAGTGTTCTACCATGTGTGTCCTCACCGTTCCTTACTTGCTCTGGGCTTCGTAACTGTCCATAGGTACACATCTTCACCACCGTCCCTACGGCAAGCCCCTGGTAGTAGACATTTGCCCTCCCACCTTCTCTACTGGACAGAGGCACTGGTTTCCTTGCTCCCGTCCCTGCCTTACCACAAACTGGTGCGGCAGGAGTTCACTACTGCAATCAGCAGCAGTGCAGTCCTCAGACAGAAATACTGCACATATCCATGAGGACGTAAGGAGAGCCAGGCCCTACGTGCACATGACGTGCATCCACGTACGGGATGAGTTCCCAGGCACAGCAAACAAATACGTGTACAAACGCCGGCACCAGCGCACATGTACGCTCCTGCACAGCTGCACACTAAAGCACACAAGTATACGTATACATATGTACAAACACGCTACACCAAAGCACGGGCATGTGTCTATGTAGACAGACGCACACTGTGCCCACACACAGCTACGTACCCGCGCTCAGGTACGCGGGCGCACACGGACGCACGGCTCCAAGCCCCGCGCCTCCGGGCCGGTGCGGGCACCCGCATCCCGCCCACGGGCGGGCCACAGACACTCTCACCTGCAGCACGCCAGCGAGGGCACAGCCGGCGAGGCACCCCTCAGCCCCAGGCCCGCCCACAGCCCGGCTGGCCCTGCCGGCCCTGCGGCCACCCCGCCGCTGCCCTGCCCCTCCCGAGGCGGCGGCAGGGCCCGCCGAGGAGGGTACTGACCGTCCCGATGCAGTCGGTGAGGCTGGGCGGAGGCGCCTTTGGCTTCGCTTTGCCGAAGAAGCGGTTCATGGCGGCGGCGGTGCCTCGGTCCCGGTCCCGGCAACAGCAGCGGCGCTCCCCGCCGACCCGGAAACCCAACGACGGGCCCGCCCCGCCCCCAGGGCGGAGCCGCGAAGGGCGGAAGCGCTCCCAAGGCGGCGCACCCCGGAACTCCCGCCCTCCTGCCGACGGCGGCGGCTGTGATTGGCCGTGTGGGGCCGCCGGCATGACAGACAGCTGCGCCGCAGCCGAAGACGTTTCCTCCATCCGCACGTAGGGTGCCACCTACGCGTACGCTGCGGGGCGGGCAGCACCCGTCCGGAACTGCCGTCGCCTCCTAAAAAAATACCTTTCAAGTTACATCTGCACTGACATTCTGTTGTGTTTTTTTTTTTTTTTAATAAAAAAAAATATCGCTGTAGAACCTTCCCCATCAGATCAGTTCATCTGATATGTTAAAAAAGCAATACCATGAAAACCTGTGAAACAAAAGCATAAGCTATTTGTTTTATTTTATTTATTTTTTATGTTAAGAATGCTTTTATTTTTTTTACCGAAGTTACTGAGGACCCAACATATCTTTGGGCTTCACCCACTGATCAAACTGGTCTGATGTAAGGAATCCGAGCTTCAAAGCAGCTTCTTTTAACGTCGTCCCTTCTTTGTGCGCCGTTTTGGCAATCTTGGCTGCTTTATCGTACCCTGTAACAAAATAAGCAAACAAGAGAGCCATTTGCAGTTTCAGACGGTTTCTCAGAGGTAACGAAAAAATCACTTCGCCTTTGGAGAAGTAATTTCCTAGATACTGCTGTAACCACTTAACTCAGTTTGCAGTAAATGTGCACAAAGTATTTACACCAACTCCCAATTATGTTATTCTGGTCTTCATGGATTCAGATCAAAGTTTTATATGACCTTCTCCTTTAAAAATAGAATCTCATGTTACAGTCTTTCACTTTTCATTATTATTGGCAGTCAAATCAGGATGACAGGTACACAAATTCTCCCGATCTCCGTTTTTCTACTCCAGTCAGCATTACTTTTATAATGCACTGGTATGGCCATGGCAAGGAGGACACATCTTTTTCAACAGCAAAGGCAGTTGTTTATGTTAAGTAAATTAACTTTTGGCCTGAGCCATGACTTGGTTTCCTAAACATTGTGACAACATGAATAATGTATGCAAAACAACATTAGCACAAAATATTTCAGTATACTGTTTTGAGAAATTTCTGAGCCTTAAACCTACCTATATGCGGGTTCAGTGCTGTTACCAACATCAGAGATTCACTCATTAGTTTGTTAATCCTGTCCGTATTGGCTTGGATTCCAACCACACAGTTGTCAGTGAAAGAAACACAAGCATCTCCAAGAAGTCTTGCAGAGTTTAAAACGTTTTTAATCTAACAAAAAAAAAGAAAAGAAATACCAACTACTACATTCAGATATTAATAGCTGCACAGTCTGGCGCTGTTGTTCATAACCAGTGCACCCCCTGCAATATCCACTTCTTTAACAGTGTATTTGCAGAAATTACAGAAAATTTGCAGAAAAGGAGTACAGTAAATAGTACACCCTCCTCCTTTTGCAAGGTAAGCTCAGCCACTCCTATTTAATGGAATTTGTGAGAAGCATTCAACAGCAGAACTCTTGCATAAAGACAACCAAAGTATGCATAATAATTTTGTTGTAATAATTCACAAATAACCAAGTAAAAAATACATGGAGGCATCTGATTCATTGTCATTTTCCCCCTCAGGTACCAATCAAGAGAAGACATCTAAAAATATAAAATACAATAATGTCTGGCATTAGTCATGTACTTCGACAATCCATAACATGCCACTCTCTTATTTGGAGAGGTGTCTGTTTCTATCAAATTTATCTTCTGCTAGGTACATCTCCTGGCTGTTCAATAGGATTACTGGGGGTTTTCCCCTCTTCAAAACTTTTTCTTCTTAGAAGAAATATGTTCAAATCCACAGGAAAAATACATTACCAAAGCAGACACAGTAAGGAAGAGACAAACACAGATTTTGTTGTAAAATTTCAGTGTTCTTTCAGTCATTTCTAACTAGCATAATAAAAAGCAGTATCAGTCAGTATAGGCTGTGCAGAAAAACAGCGTATTACATGCTGCTTCCTTTGTGCTTCTTATTTCTAACAAGACAACAAAAACTCAAAAACTCCTTTAATTTCTATTAGTATTAGGATCTTTTCTGCAAGTCACCTCAATTCTTTTTAAACTATCATTCCTGCCCTAACCTCTATGCTATTCCTTCAACATCTTACACACAGTTCTCCATCTTCTGATTTGATGCTGTTGTTAATATTCTTTTCCTCTTTTTTTCCTTCTTGGTTTTATGGGGAAAAATAAAAGTAGACAGCCCAAAGAAGAAAATGAGAATTACAACTTGGTGTCAAACATCCAAATTTCAGTACAAGGTGATTTTTAACACTCCATTTGACTTTTTTGATTAAATAGACAGAAGCAGCTCTATCTATCTTGGTGTATCCTGCTCACACTGTCAAAGGGAGCTAAAATTTTAAAAACTGAAGTCTATGACTAATCATTTGCAATTTTGCATGACTCACTTGCCAAAAGCATGTAATCCTTTGGTATTCAGCAGTAACAGAAATTAGTAACAGATAGCTGCTAAAGAAAAAAAAAAAAAAATCTTATTTTTAGCTAAAATGCCAAATTTGCTTTGACATTGACAATATTTTGCCTCAGTTGTTCCTCTCTCCCTGCTTCCTTAGACTGATGATAAGCATACACTGTTAAGATAAAAGCTTTTCTACATAAGATAGTTTCACGTAAAAAAGATTGCCATTTCCCTGTCAAAATAACAAGCATTTAACATACAAAAGAATAACATTAGTTCTTACAATTTATTAGCTTCTCTAGTGCTTGTATTGAGCAAATATTCACTGAGTATTCTTCCATTGAGTTAACCGATTGTACAAACAACAATCTAAAAAGTCCTAAATATTCAAAACTTTATGAACTTACCATCATGGGTTTAAACACATTCAGTTCAAAATGTCCATTGCTACCTCCTACAGTAACCGCAACATGGTTTCCCATAACTTGGGCTGCCACCATGGTTACAGCTTCACACTGGGTAGGGTTCACTTTCCCTGGTTGCAGAAGGAAGGGAAAAAGGTTACCGAAGAAGGAAGAGGAAGGAAAAAAAAAACCCACACCGCCCCAAATGCAAAACACACCAACCAAAAATCACTAATTTCATCTACCAAATTATATCCAACAGAAGATGTTTTGTAGGAGGTAACATGTCTTACCTGCATCTGTGCAACACAAAAAAAATAATTTTCATAAACGATATTGACTGTACTAGTCCAGTAATTCAGCTATGATTTTTAAAACAGCTATGGCTGCTTCAGCAATCTACCAAGCCTTTGAGAGCTGGATCAAATGTGCGTGAGCCAAACAGCTGTTAATTACCACTGTTTTTAACAGTCAGGAGATTATAACCTGTCTTTACTCATGCAAGTAGGCATTTCTGGTAAATCGTTACCAAATCTAGTAGTACTTTTTAAAAGTTGACCAAATTTGTTAAGATTTACTTGTAATAAAATTAGTACACTATGCTTACTTTGCTAGGGAAAAAAAGGTATTAGAAAGGAAGTTTCATGGTTAATTTCATTCCTAGCAATAATCCTATTAACATTAATTATCTGCTTTTTTTAAAGCCATATGCTCATGGCCTGTTTCTTTTACAATTTATCATACAGGAAGAACATGCCTAGAATATTTTTGGATGTACACCATTAATATATACATACATTTTTAGGACAGAGGCAAGGAATATTACTAATATTATTCCTTCCTTTCATATCCTCCCATACAATAGCAATAGGATCATTGCAGAAGGGAAAATGTGAGTACGTAACAGTAACCATGCTAGGAAGTAAAGACAGAAGTCAATTTACATCATGATATTGCTACAATTTCATAGATTAGATCATTTACAGCTTGTTTCAGAAAAGCCTTTACCTAAAAATTTTAGAGGTCTTGCAATTCTAAAAGAAAGTTTTGAGAAGTATACTTCTTTATTAGTAAGTCATACATTTACAGATTCTACTCTCCCCCACATACTTGCCAACACAGCTGTACAAGAAAGTATTTTTATGGCCACCAAGTTTGGCAAAAAGTGGCAGAACATAAAAACTGACAGAAGTGTTGAATCATGGACTTACTGACATTTGTGGTGGTGTTTGGCAAGTATCTGTTAAGAATTAGTGGTCTGAAACAAAAGAAACAGGCAATTTCTTGCTGTATGTTTTCTCTGTACCTGGCATGATGCTGCTTCCTGGTTCATTTTCAGGCAGAATGAGTTCTCCTAGTCCAGACCGTGGCCCAGAACCCAGGAAACGAATATCATTAGCTATTTTCATCAGGCTACATGCCACTGTGTTCATAGCTCCACTGAGTTCAACTAGAGCATCATGAGCAGCAAGAGCTTCAAACTTATTTGGAGCAGTGACAAAAGGCAAACCTACAGGGAGGTGGGTGAAATATTAGACCAGTGAGGCACTTCCTTGCAGACATAAAACAGACAATCAAACACATAATTAGCTCAATAAAAAAACCCCAACACCTAGTAATATGAAGATCCCCTCTCTTCTCTAGACCTTTTCTCACAAATGTATTTCTTAAACAGATTAAATTCAAGATACAATAGAAGTCACTAAAACACAGAAGAAACATGAAATTTGAGCATTTACCCGTAACAAAGATACACATTTCAAGCTTTCATACTGTGTTGCATACTAATTACTGCTTTTGCACCACAATATTTTGTGAATGTCAATGAACTCCTACAGCTTAGCCCAAACTTAGTATTTCTTCCATTAAATTGTTAGATTCCTTAGATTATCAATTGCTGTGATGCCTTCTTTCAGTTATGAAAATAGAGGGTTTTGCAGTACAGTGCAGACATTAGGAGAAATAAAAAGTAATCACAACAGAATTAGCTAATTAAAGAAGAAAAGATGCAGCCACATTGTTATCAGCACTGGAAGAGAACAGCAAACCAGACAGAACATCTGAAAGCTGATTCAGAGTTAGGAGGATGCTTGAAACTGCTGCCAACACCAAGGGCACAGGAGCAATGGAAGTAACAGCTCTGTTTACATTAATTAAATGCCTGAGATTTAAGGCTAGGTTCCGTAACGAAAAAACTTTTCTTCAGAGCTTTGCCCTAAAAGAAAACTCTCAGCAGTATGTTATTAGTGGTAAAGGACATCACTAAGGACCAAATGTGAGCTGAACTTCTGCCCTGCAAAACTACTGGTCTGAGTTTACATTACCAGTTCAAAGAGCAGCATAACCACCATTATTCCTTGTGTTTTCCAGTTCCCACCAAATACCAAATCCTACCCAGTTTGCATGGGCTTCTGAATTGCATAGCTGCTTTCTCAGATGCAGAGTTCATTCCAAACTTCCCCTATAAGAACATGTGGAACTTCAAGAGCCTGCCCTACTTGTTTTAAATTTGTACAACCTGTCCATATAGTACACCTAACAAGCATTAAGATGGGAGAGCTCCCTGACACCACCGATGGCTTCTTCAAGCACCGAAACAAGCCCTGTACTGCTTCTCAGCAGTTGTTTATGACAAGTTACTTCTTCCCTCTCTGGGTACAAGAAAGTCTTGACCCTCTACAAGGCAGTGAATAACAGATGCAATAAAACAAAAATACTGTTGATAAGCAGTTTCAGATTTTACAACAAATTTGACAGATGTACACATTTATTTGAGGGTATTTTAAAACCTGACACTGTGACACAGAAGATCTGGTTTACAGATCCAAAAACTCAATGGCTCTGTAAATTAAGCTTTAGGATCTATAATGACAGCACCAAAAAAATCAGGCAGCTAACTTTTACTCCTTCACATGAAAAAACACTTTGGGGGGGTTGTTTTTCCTTCTTTTGTGCCAGGTTAGTGATTAAGAGCCAGAGGAGCAAAGATCAAGACAGAAGCATTACAGCTGAGCTAATAACAGAAGCCTGAAACTGTATCCGTCTCCAATAAGCCTTGCTCAGAAAAACATGGTAATTGCAGTCACTTTCAATGCACTGAGTATAATTATAAAAATACATTACATTAAAAGTATAAGGCATGTAACATACAGCATTAACAGAAAATTTCATGTTAAAATATAAATACAATCTGAGCTTATGACAAGTATGGAAACTGAAAGATTTAGTTTTAATTTGACTGTATGTTACATATACTGCTTTATTGATAACTCTGAAATATCATTCCTCACCTGTCAGTTCTGCCACTTTAGCAGCAACTTTCTCAGCAAAGCCAATTCTTGTGTTCAATCCCGTACCAACTGCAGTCCCACCAGCTGCCAGCTGATACACTCTTGGCATGGTTGACTCAATCCTAGCCACGCCATATTTAATTTGTTGCACATAGCCACTAAATTCCTTTGAAAGAAAGGAGAGGGGGAAGCAACAACAATGATCAAGAATAAACATCCAGAATTATTTACATTTTTAACAAGATTAGACTAATTTCTTTAAAATCATGAAGGCATTGAACTTTACCCAGATGCTAAAACATAGCATGTTCTCATTAAGAGGGAAAGTTTACATATATTAGAAGACTGCTCTCACACCAGAAACAATTACACATAAAACCAATCTGCATACATAAAAACGTATACACAACCCATCCTTCTCTTGCCTTTTATCTCAGTTGTGTACTTAAGTAAGATCTGAATCCATGGTAAATCACCTCTCGGACTAAACTAATGTTCTCAAGGTACAAACAGAGAAATGGATCTTGGGCTTTGTTACCTTACTTCTAGTCACTAAAAAACCCCACCCATACATTCTTGGAAAAAATCCACAAACCTTACATGGATTTTTATCAATTCAGTTTATGATAACAAAGATTTGCTATCTTTGTAATACATATATATATAAAAAAATAAGTCATGTATCAAATATTTTCATTCCAAATAGTAGGTTTATGTGTTGGCAAAACCTTGTTCATATAAGTTTACAGATTACAAACTATCTTCTTCCTTGCAATGTCAGTGTAACAGAAATACCATGTTGTGTTATTTGGTAATGGAACAAAATTTAAAAATTATTTGTATCTTACTACTGTTAGAAGTATAACACATATGAAAAAAAATCAAGAAAATCTGTGATGCAGTTATTAGAGTACAGCATCCAATGAACTCCAATAAAGATGAAAATACTCAGACTGAGAATTAGCTAATTTCCTATAATTTCTCTTAAACGATCAACTTAATGTAGGTGTCCTCAAATTTATCTGGGTTTCCTCCTATGCATTTACAAGAATTTTCCAAACAAATGCATAATTTGGGGTTTTTACCTGTCCAAGTGTAAGTGGAACAGCATCTTGTGTATGAGTGCGTCCTATTTTTATGATTTGGGAAAACTCTTTGGATTTTCCTTCAAGAGCATTCTGTAGCTTCTTTAGTCCAGGTAACAATACCTCATTAACCTCCTGGGCAGCAGCAATATGCATTGCTGTTGGGAAAGTGTCATTTGAACTCTGTGAAGGAAATTCAAGAAATTTATTTACAAGCTTTTCTCACCATTATTGTTGTAAGATGTATGTGTACAGGTTTATTCTCTTTACTTTACAAACAAGAAGAAACTAAACTAAGAGTAAGCAATTTAGGAGTGTTCCACAAGTCAATCTGCAGAAATAACCAAATCTTTCAAATTCCAGTCCAGCACCTTATTGATAGAATCAACTTTTAATGATTATGCCCACAGAAAGCTAAATTGAGTAGATTGTTCAAAACAACATTGGGACAAAAAAAAAAAATAGAAAAAGAGTCACTGTAGTAGTTATGAGAGAAGAGGAACAAATGGATGAATGGTTTTAAAGGAATTGTAGGTGACTAGAACATCTATTACATGTTGCTTTGATAATGTTAAACTCATGGCTCACAGGATATTGAGTAGGCACAAAAGACCAGGAAGTGATATAAGCAAGTCAGTAGCTTAAAACTTCAGCTAATCTGAAGTATCAAGAGTGGAATACACTAAAAATGTCTACCATGGTCCCTGGGAAGAAGAAGGAAAAAAAAAAAAAAGGTATTTCATTTACTAATTACAGGACTTCAGCCATTTTTATCATTCTTTCTATGTGCTTTATACAACTATTATGGAGATTAACAGTCACAAGTACCCAACTTTGAGAAACTGGATCCATATTTAACTTCTTTCAAGACTAGAAGTGGTTGTCACAAGGCACCTCTGGCCACTACATTATGTGTGAATTTATCTGTCATGAGTGAGTTCAAAGTTTTTAATCTAAAACGTCATACTGTCACTGACAAACATTTTAAAGTTCATTTAAACTGAAAAACTTGGAAAACTGTTGACAAAGCTGTACACAAAACTTCTTTTTTAAAAATCTAAATAACAAGAGAATTCAAAATTGACAATTAAAAAAAAGCTTTTGACATTAAAAGAAGTATAATACAAGTATAAGGACCTGGCTTTTGTTAACATGATCATTTGGATGTACCGGGGTTTTGCTCCCCAGTTTACCCCCCATTATCTCAATGGCTCTGTTGCTGATGACTTCATTGACATTCATATTGGTTTGAGTTCCAGACCCAGTCTGCCACACCACCAATGGAAAGTGATCATTTAATTTTCCTTCAGCTACCTATAATGGAAAAAGAGAGAAAAGTTGTTCTACTGGAACAAAAAAAGTTAAAAAGCATAAACCTGGGAATTTTCTAGCTATAATTGAAATAATGTTCTCCATTATATTTGTAAATCTACATGTAGCAATTGTGAATTGATACCAGAATAATTAAGTGTGATGTAATACCAGATACTAAAGGAGCAAAAAACTTGTGCCATGCTTTCTGAAGATGCTGAGTGCTGAAACAGAGAAACAGATAATTTGATTTCATGTTCTACAGTCACAGAAAGAAAAGCTTTTTAAAAGTTCGTTTAGCTTACAACTTCTTTTTCCCAAACAATGCAGATAATTTTTTTAAGTCCAAAAACATCGTCCCCTTCCCAATCTTTAAAGAAATCTGGATTCTAATCCTCCTGGAACTAGAAGTAGTACATGCTGGTTCTCCATTCCAGAGTTATTTGCTCAGGTTAGTTCGGCCTCTCAGGCAAGGGAAATTACTTAAGTAGTTTCTCAATCAGAGCATGTAACGTGCTTCAGGGTACTGATTCAGTGTTGTGCCTCCTTAAGACCATCCTCTGCGTGTCAGAAATCAGTTTTCAGATGGTCCTTACCTGTTTACAAATTTCTCATCATCATAGGTGCACTGCTTTCTCCTAGGAAATCAAGCTCAACAGCTGCGCAGTTTCATCATGAACACTGATCACAGCTACACAACCATTTGAATTAGAGGCATTCAGAAATCCATTCCTTATGGGAAGTAGTCCCCTAGAAGATGTGCTTTTGCCAAAGATCATCTGTCATGCACACACAGTAATTATTTGTATAACTGGACTCTGAAATTTCTTCAGAAATAAATTTCATACAGGGAAGTTCCAGACCTCTTACACCTACAGACATTAGATTTTGCATCAATAAAATGAGCCAGCAGATGGATGCTGGTATCAAACACCTTCTTCCTGTAAGGCACGCTTTCCCTAGTACTGTCCTGGACCTACATGGCTGTAAATTGAGAGGTACCTAAAACATGACTGTCTTTACTGTACCTCAACTGTAACTGAAAATGTTGCACATATAAACAAGTGAGAGAACCACATGGACGTAAAAAGATTCCTATGTATTGACTTGCTGATTACCCATGGGAACAAGGTCCTGATCGGCCAAAGATGGCTACATCTTCAGTAGGTAGGCTGTAACAACTACCATCTCAAATCAAAACGGAACAGGTACAAACACTCTCCTGTTCAATCTACATTTTTTGGAGGCTGTTGAACCTGATAAGCATTTAGAGATTTTTCTAAATGTGTGTTTGTGATAGTATCAACATCTGTGCTGAGAATTATCACCCCTGTACATAGTAGCTTCAGAAAAGTTGAAAATGCAAAGCAATGGACCTGTTGTCAGAACTCTAAGGCTAGATAACTATCTCCAGATTATCAGGACACATTAATCCTCCTGGAATCATGCTTTTCAGGAAAGGATCTGCATTTCCCATCTTATACAGGGGCAAAGTTCCCATCTCCAAGAGTAACTTGATTTATCACTGTATCTCTTTCTTTTTCAGTTCTATTATTTTGGAGGTAAGGGAAAGGGTATCACTGCAGGAGTGTTTTTAAAACACAACAAAGCAGCCCCAAACAACTTTCAGAACTCATGAATCTGTAAGTAGCCTTTAGCTACCAAAACTTCTGATCTACCTTTAACTAGAAGAACCCTAGAAACCACAAAAACAGCCTGGACTATTCTGGAGCTCTCCAAAGCTCTTGAGTCTTGGGACTTACGGTGCTACAGCTGATAGAAAGCGGATAAGGCTTCTACAAGTACTTAAATATTTTTAAGCTAGTCAAACAAGCGAGCTCTGTAAAACAATGCTTCTAAATAAATATATCTGTTGCTTTACAGAAAGCAACACACCTGGTATTACCATACCTCCACAACTCTGCACTTGGGTGGCACTTATATCCTGAGAAAGAGAAGATGCCTCTGTTTGTCACATCATGTCCTCTTTAGCTATAAAAGTGATACTTAAAAAGCACAGATTTATTAATAAACTTAAGTCTGAAGAAGGAATAGACTAGTAACAGAGACACTATTGAGACTGCAGGTGGTTTTCACATTTCTAAGATCCAATTGCTTAACAAAAACAAAAAAGCTTTCCTTGGCATGTCAGACCATGTTAGTGGAATGAAACTAGATTCTATTGCTCTCCTGTTTTTTTTTTTTTATACTGTTCATCTGATAAGAGTCAACACTGTGCAAGTAATGAGCAGTCGTAATAGATGGGGGAAATTATCTTTATACCGTAAGTATCAAAACGCATTTAAACAGTCATTTCCATTTCTATAAATGTCAGAATTAAAATAGTAAAACATTAAGTAAATGATACCTCAACGTGAAACACAAAATTTACTAACACTAAATGCCTTCCTCTAACAGTTTGAGAAATCCAAGAGGTCTTCCCCTAGCCTTCAAATCTTCCGTGAAAAGCTTAAGAAAAATACAATGACAGATCTAGTATTGTGAACAGTTTGTTCCTACCTCATTTGCCGCCTTTATAATAGCATTAGCAATCTTTGGGTCAAGACCATAATCTTGATTTACTTCAGCAGCAGCTCTCTTCAGGATGCCAAAAGCCCTTATAACTTGAACCTGAGACACAAGAGTAAGTTTAAACATGGGGTTTTTTTCCCCCAAAGGACATTTCAGGAACTTATAGTGAAGGTCTAGCTCTAAACCAAATTCCTTCTGGACTTAAATCCAGCAGCAGTCCATCAACCAAACCAAAGAGCCATCAGGTCACATGACCTATGCTTCTATTAACAGTAACATTTATCCAAGCAGTCCAGATACCAGTACACAGCTTAACTCCAGGTATGCTTTGCATATCAAAAAAGATTACATGCATTAAAATGAACAGAAAAGGAGAACTGATTTCATTTCTAAAATAACCTTTTCAAGGGCAAACTGACATGATGTTTCAACACATGGAAGTCCAGTATATGACAAAGCACATGCACACTAATGCTCTGTGGAAAAATTACACATGAAAAAGTAACTTCATATCAACTCATGCTACACTAAACATCTTCAGTAACAAGCTATATAACACTACAGCAAACAAATCATTCCATTCAGTTTGTTTTCAGAAAAATGAGAGAAAAGATTTCTGTTAATCCTGGTTATCAAAAAAATTAAGCAACGCAATAGCATAATTATTCAAAAGCAACATTCAATTTATTTAAATGCAACAAAAAATATTTCTACCACAGAACAGTTATCTTGCCATGGAATTTCTAGTTTTAATTAAAATTCAAAGTTGCTCATATTCCCAGCAAAAGTCTAAGAAGAAGGTATTCACTATCACAACCCAAATGTAGTTAAAGAAAAGAAATCAGCATAGATTTGAATTACTTACTGGCATCCTTTCTGAAACACCTCCAATCTTGAAGTTCATTGTAGATCTTACAGTCTGGGCACCATAGTATTTGTCACTTGGGACCTTCAGTTCACCAAAGGTATCATATTCTATCCTAAAAGCCTCTTGAGTGGACTGTGGCAAAGGAAAAACAAAAACATTTCAAACACTGGCAAACAGCACACCCTTTTTGAAAGCAGGTACAGGTAAGAAAAAGTGTTCGAGGGTGAAAAACACAAAACAAAGACACTTAGCTAGTCATAGGTATTTTTCTAATTGTATCTTCAAAGTTAAGACATTTTTCGAGTTTGAGCACCTGTCTCAGTAAAAGTCACAACTACTAACATTGTGTAACCTAGCAGACCCACTGCTGACAGGCAGCACTGCAAGACTTAAGACTTCGGGTAGCATCCACCCGTCAACATACATGTAACAATCCCTATTTGAAATCCACACTGCCCATTAGACTTAAGAAAAATACTGAAAGGGAGGAACTGACTAATTCAGTAACAAGTTACTGACAATCACCTTCTTAAGCCTAACAATCCAGTAACGCAGTTGCCCTAGATGTGCAACACAGAAACTGCATCTAGGTATTTTTTGTGCAATATTTATGTAAGGCAATATCTCTGTATCAGGTATAACCTGCATTGGTATATACATGAATTATTATCTAACACAGCAAGAGGTAAATTAATTTTCACTGACATACACCAACTAAAAAGTAATTTTTTACTTTTTGTTGAAACAATTAATTCATTTGTGATGATGTGATCGCATTCAGATGCAGCTCTACAAAGATTACCAGGCTGGACAGGAAAGAGCAGTTTACTCTTCCTCTCCCCAGGCCTTGGTCAGTAAAGTCCCACATTTCTGTGAGGAAGGTGTCCATCCTTCCCGAGAACAGACTACCTTCTTGCAAAGTGTTCAGGAAGGGAAATAAGTATTTTTTTAAATCTTAATCATAGATAAACCAATCCCAACTCCATAGGTAAGGTATATACATATATAATGCCAGGCTCCAACCTAACCATGACCCTCAAGGGTGAGTCCTTGGGAAAGCTCTATCACAGCATCAAGTCACAGTTGCAGTGCAGAGAAAGAAGAAAATCAGATGTTAAGAACTATGAGAAAAAGCAGAGGATACAGAAAGAAACATTGTTGTGCCACCATCACTCATTTATACTCTGAAGTCTTTGTGCAGATTTGGTTCTTCCATCTCCAAAAAGCAGAAATAGTTCAAAGAAAGGCAATAAAGTTGATGAAAGGCAGGGAACAGAACTTTCTTAAAACAACTGACTTTTCTGTTCAGAAAAGAGACATCTTGAGGATTGAAGGAAAACTGAGGTCAATAAAAGCATTGGTAGAATGGTGATGGGCATTAGCTGCTCACTGTCTCTTCCAATACAAGAAACGGGAGCCGTAACATTAGGCTAGTAACAACCAGGTTCAAAGCAAGGAAAGGGAAGCAGCTCTTCACACAAGTAGCAGACAGACTAAACTCCTTGCCAGCTGAGGCTATGGATGCAAGAACTCCGCACAAGTTCAGGGAAGATAAATACTCAGAAGGAAGATATAAATTGGCTCATTATACAGACAAACCCCAGACTCAGGAAATGCCCTGATATGAAAGTGAAGACTCTGGGTCAGAACACGAGGAAAGCATTGTATACATTTGCACAGTTCTTACTGTTCCCTAGGTGTCCACTTCTGAAGTCAGTCTGTACCCCTCTTTTCTTGGTCTGTTTTACTTGCTCCTTGCTTGGTGGGTCTCAGTCTTCTTGGACAGAAGCACATCTGGGTATTGGTCAGAGCACCCTGTCCAGCAGCACTGACTTTGCAGCAGCCTACCCAGGCCCGCATCACCACGCACAGCAAGCTGCAGGCAGTAGCGATGCAGGGGGGTGTATCAGCCTTTTTACTGTCCTAAGCAGCGTTCCAACCAGATGGAGATGATCTGCCATCAGGTACTCCAACAGTCACATACCAGAGGCACCAGACACTTGCTTGGAGCACTCTTGCAGGGCAGGTGGTGCACGTGACCCAAAAGAAACTGCGACCAAGCCCACAAACAGTAAAGGTTAGCTCTAGAATTGCTGTCTTGTTCCCCACACCTTGTGTTTCAGCTCATGCTCTCCCAGATGCTGACCCCAGAAGAATACAAAGCTTAGTGTGGACCAGTATGCCATTCCCATGTTCTTTAATCCTCTTTATCCTATTTTAGTCACTTAGCATTCATTTACATGCTAACAAGAAACAGAACACAGTCGATACTTCTTTAGTATCTCACTACCAAAAATTTTTAATAGGGATGCTTGTGGGTCTTACTGTACACATGCATAAACAAATATTCCAACAGCAGGGACCACTAACACACGGTCTCCAAAATCCCTACTTTTGATATTTGCACACCTTGTGTAAGCAGACAATGTCAGGCTTTCCCTAGAGCTGAATAAGCAGAACCAATTTGGCTCCAAGCCCTGCTCTTGATGTCATCAGTGGTTCAATCACCGAAAGTATCCATACTCAAACAAGATATAATAGTTAAACTACCTGTAACCTTTTAGACAAAAAAGCTAGCAGCTGCACCATTGATTCCTCAAACTTATGTAATTCCGTCAACAATGATGAAACAAAGATAAAAAGGATCAGCCATTCCTATGTTCTTATAACCTCCTCGTACAAGTACCTTTTAACAACGAAATCCTGTTATTAAAAAAAATTACTTCCCTAGCCAGTTCTATGTTATACACATTCACAAACTCCAAGGAAGTTAACAGGGTAAGGTACTTTAAGCTGAATGTCATTTGCTGATTAATAAAGTAACAGGTGACATTAGGTAAAATAGAAAAGTGGTATTTTTCATACACACTAAAGTAACTAAACTTCAGCATTACCTTCAGACTAACATAGCAGCCTGCAGAAATCACTGTCTGAAATTTTATGTTAAAAACCTGCTTCCCTCACTCCTTAGAATTCACCCTCTTGACTGGCTTTATGAGCTGAAGGTCCCAGTTCCTGTACCTGAAGCAGTTTCCGTAGTCACTCCCTGACCTAGGGAACCTGCTGTAAAATGGTGCAATGGCAGCACACTGGTGAGAGCCCTCTCTTCCCCCACCACTGCGCCGCAGGGGAAGCCAGGAGACCCAGCAACCCTGCCACAAGCCAAGGCAAACTCCTACGACTACTTAATTTCTGTCAAAGCTACAGCAAGTCTCAGCTCAGAACTACTCTTCCTCACCTTTACAAAACAAGCATTTATTTATTATTTTTTTTTAAGAGCCCCGACAAGGTGTGCTCTGCCCTCCAAAATCCCAAGTTGCCATACAGCAAAGCTTACACAGTTAAGCAAATATTACTGCACTTTTGCCTTGTCGCAGGGAACTAATCAGCTAGAAATGATTGCACCATAGATTGCACTGGAGATACTCAGATGGCAGAGCTGCAGCAGTAATGCTTCCTGTGGAAAATTACATTCTGATTTATAGATGCAGCAATCCTGGATATTTCAGTGCAAAAGAATCATCATTTCTAGCATGTCAAAACCAACCTTTCAAGGCCAGCAGAAAACAGAATTTGTGCTCAACTGCTCTCCTTAAGTAGATGAAGAATGTTTGCATCTTTAAATGTCATTTCTCCTCTGGAATAGTCACAAATTCTGAAATTTACTCTTTAGAAACCAAAATCAAGTATTTTAAAACATTCAGCTGAATAAGGACCATTGCGACCACAACTGCATTTAAAACATCCTTGTGCAATTTAGCGCCAAGTTAAGACAATAGAATAGTCACACCGCAGGACAGCACGTACATTTGGTTGTGTCTACACAAAATACTCCGAAACAACTCTTGCTGCCGAAAAATCTCTACAAACATAAAAATGTGGTGGTTTTTTTTGTTTGTTTTCAGATTTAAATACCAGTTGGTATATTTTTTGGTGGTCCTATTGGAAATAAAAACAAAGTTTTCCTGTAAGAATTCGACAGCTGCTTGAGTTCCAAATTCACTTGAGGGACATTTTGCTCTAACTACTGCCGTTATTTAAACCCAAGCAATAAATAATACATGTTTACAGGACAGGTCATATTTCTAACCGGCAAAGATCAAACCACATGTTCCTTGTAAGATTGCAGCCTTTCATAAGTACTAGATCTTCAACGAGTAAATGAAGGACATGATCTAAACAGAAAAATAAAAAATGGAACCATGTGACAGGCCAATAGTTTGAGTTAGTCTGCTCTGAGGGTTTTTTATATATCTTTTTATACATAGTTTTCTTATACCGGTATACGTTTCATTCACCATGCAGCTCATTTGCTCATTGGGAAGCTTGCTCTTTTAAATGCCATTTTCTACACCTTAATCAACATCACAGATTGGAAATTAACATTCTAGTTGAAATTTATTAACTAATTTAATAAACCAATGAATTAATAAAAACCTAAACACCCCACTTATTCTTCTGACAGTCTAAGTTACCCCTTTGCTTTAGGGCCTGAACTTACAGAGATGCACCTGAGCCTCAGGCGTCCGCGTGCCACCCCAGCTGCTGTACTGAGATTTGAAGTTCCGCAGCCGGATTTACACTTTTGTGTCTACATTGAACCAGGTGCAGTAAACCAGCCCCAGTCGCCTTTCGGCCCGGCAGTGGCCTGACCGTACCTGCCCCGTAACCGGGGATCCCTGCTCGAGGTCTCGGGCAGGCTCAGCCGAAAGCGCCCGTTTTCAGGCAGCCCCACCGCGACGCTTTCCCCGAGCAGCCCGTGTGTGGAAGGACACGGCCTTTTCTCACTTGCACCTCCACGGCTCCCAGAACAGGCCAGAAATCCCTGCGGAAGAAGCCGCTGCACGCCGCCGCTCCGCCGCCGCGGGCCCTGCCGCACCGCCCGTCCCGCCGACCGGCCAGGACGGCTCACGGCACGGACCTGTCCCGGGCAGCGCACCCGAACGGCTGCGCGCCGCACGGACCGGCCCCCCGGGGTAACCCCCGCCTCGGGGCTGGCGAGCCGGGCCCCGGCACGGCGCCGGGCGCGGACGGGCCCCGCAGGCCCCCCCGGCGGAAGAGGGGCGAGCCTGGCAGGGCGCGGCGGCAACATCTTCCCCGCCGGACTGAAGCCCCGCTGCCGGGACCGGCCCTGCCGCCGTTCCCTCGGGCGGCGCGCGCGCCCGCTCCCCCCTCCCGGGCGGCGAAGGGCGGGGGGGGCCGCCGGAGGGTCGCGCGCGCCGGCGGGCGCCGGGGGAGGAGTCACGGCGGCGGGGGCCGCCAGCGGCAGTTAGAGGTCACCGCGCCCCCGCCCCCCCCGGCCCGTGCTCACCATGGCGGCGCGCGGCGGCGGGGCCCAGCGGGCGGCGGCGGAGCGCGGGGGCGGCGGGCGCGCGAGGAGGCCGGCGGAGCAGCCCAGGCGGCGGCAGGCGCGGAGTGAGCGGTGCATGGTGACGGCGGCGGGGAGCAGCGCCGTGGGCCGGCCGCGGGGAGGGGAGAGCCGGCGGGACCGCCCCGGACCAGCGTCGAGGTGGCAGAGGCGCCCGCCGTCGCAGAGGCTGCGCCCGGCGCTGCTGCGGGGCGGGGCCTGCCGGGCCGAGGGGGCGGGGCCTGCGCAGCGGGACGCCCTTCCCACGCCCGCCTGAGAACCGGCGCCTCTGCGCGAAGGGCTGCGGGGAAGGCACGGAAACGGCTGCTGCCAGGCAAGGGAAAGAAGGTGTTAGCTTATTACTGTACTCTTTTTAAAGGCGTATGAAACATTACTCGCGGCTTTTCCCATAAAAAGGCAAAGTCAAGATACAATCCCCTTTTTGCCTTTCTGCCCGTGCAAGAGTAGCGCTTCGATGTGCTACTTTCCCCCAGACCCATCCCAACACCCTACTGTAAGGTAAAGAAATACTGCAAGAGTAAATATGGTGTATTCAATCCTTCCAGCCTTCACTGGCAACATTCCAACTTCTCCGTTTTTCCAGCAACAGCCAACGTTCAGCAGGTTAGAAAACAAGAATTACCAAAAATTACAAAGTGCTTCATGCAATTGCAGTCTGCAGGTACACTTCAGTCGCCCAAGAACTGGGAGCTGTTCACAGAAATGCTGCTAGAAACCGCTCAGCTGATGCCTTACAAGTTACACCTTGGCACTAAAGCACACCAAGTTCAAGTTTTCAAAGTTTTCTGCAAAACTGCCCCTTGGTTCCTCTGAGAGAAAAGACAGTCTAGGAATTAAACACAGAACATGCCACAAAAAAGGCTGCAGAAGTTCCAACGATATTAGCTATTAAGATTATATACTGTTTATGGTATATTTTGGAGGAAGTAGCTGGAGTAGAATTATCTTGTTTCCTCCAATAAAACAACAGTATGACATTCTTACAATTTTAGCTTTAGGAAAAAAGTTACTGGCACATTTTCGCAAAATTCAGCATCTCAGTCTTGTCTAAAGCTACTGCATTTCTAGTTCTTAAATATGGAACTATACATTCAAAATAAAGGCACTGATTATATACATAACAGCATATTCAAACAATTACAAATACAAGATTTCTGATCACTTTATTTAGACACATTTTGTGTTTTCCCTGTCAGTTTTGACAGATGGGTGAAAGAGCATAAGCTGTCTTGCATTCCATTTTCATAATTGTACAGTAAACCACCACAGAATACAAGCTAGAGAAGCATTTAGTCAACGTATTCCATTAATTGATAGCGACAATACTATTGTGATTTGCTTGTGCTATGCTTATGTACACTAACCCCCTCCCAGAGAGGGCTGCTAGTTAAACATAAATCACTAGTATGAGCGAATAGCAGGTGGGACAGTTGAGCAGTCTTCTTCATTCAACGTTCTGTCGATCACAGGTCTGTATTTCAGGGTAACCTAAAGTAAAAGGTAACAAAGAACTTTAATACAAACAAAACTTTTGTATCTAAACAAGACAGCCTAGCTAACCAGAATGATCAAATAGCTGAATTACTTCATTGATGTTACATTAATTTCTCCATTATTCTTTTCCTTCCGTAGAAAAATGGAAAAAAAACCCACAACACAAGAAACATTTAAGTTCCACCAAGTTACCACTGACTGAGTTCCTTAAATGCAAAGCCTGACCAGAAGTAGTATCAGAAGACCAGTACTTGAAAAAGGCCTTTTTGACAAAAATAAAGTTATGGCTAAGGTTGCTAGCTCCTAGTTCTTTAAGTTAGGAAAGTCTTGAAGATAGAGAACCCAATGTATCAGTCAGGAGACTGAACTGAGTCACCCTATCTTCCTGTCCTCAGCAGCTATTCACGAAGAAGTGTTCTCACTTGTCCCCAAACTAGATTCAAGGAAGCTGGAAATGGAGAAGAGGAAACAAAAAGGATTCAAAGAATGGGATAAAATACACAACACTCAAGATTTTTATAGGGTCTGACTTCAGTTCTATCTTTGAAATACCATAAAAACTTTGTGCTAAACACCAACAACAGGTTCTACAATCATCAGAGGAGAAGAAAAAGCTTTGAACTAGCCTGATAGCAAGGGGAAAAACAATTCCAACTCAAATCAGTCACTTCCCAAAGATCAGCAGCAACTTCTCCCAGTTACGCCTGCTGCTCAACAACAGAATAAACATTCAATTTTTTGCTCTGGGTACACTGAACTATATGAAGTACCTCAGACAGCGACAATCATTTGCAGTATTGTCATAATATCAAGAGCAGTCTATGACACCAGCTGTCTGTTGACAGTGAGAAAGACTCTCAAGCATCAGGCTCAACGTACCTTCCCAGACTGTATATCCACATATGAAAGGGTGTGCTTTCTCCAGTGCTCTTCAAATGGCTTCCGCTGTTGGCCTTGGAGTGGCTTAGAATAGTCAAACTCATCTATCCGTAACTAAGGAAAAATTAGGTTAGTGTAGACCAAAAATTACATCTGCAACTCACTTTACAACCACATTATTAGTTGTGTTCTAATTACAGCTGTAACACAATGTGTTTCCTAATAGCCAGCAAGTTTTATCTTAACACTGCCTACGTCAAATTTTAAATACTGAGGCTTAGCAAGGACTTTAAGGTAATGCTCCCTGCATAGGACAACTATTCCACTTGAAGTCCTGTTTACGTATTCATGACCTTATTATTACTATAGTCCTAGTTTAGACCTCTTTAATCAGATACACACATGGAACTCTTCTCTCAAGACTGTTATGCAATGTTGTATGTATTGATCATTTTATATATAACAAAAGAGGACAGAGCAGATGGGACCCCAAACAAATACTACACTAATCTTAACTCAAGATTCTGAAGGCTATACTCTGAAGAAATTAAAACTTTTAAGTAATCCATCTGAGGACACATAACAAGGAAATTCAATCCTACATCCATGTCACAGAAAATATTTATACCTTATAGTCCTCTCTGGCATGAGCACCCCGGGATTCTTTGCGAGCCTCCGCACCATAAATGGTTTGTAGAGCACAAAGCATCAGGTTTTGCAGTTCAAGGGTCTCCACCAAGTCAGTGTTCCACACAATACCTAGTAAAATATTAAAACACTATGGAAGTTGTTCTACAAACAAATTATTCCTCAATTTACTTCTGTCCTATTGCTGAAACTTAGATGCGAACTAGCCAATACTCTACCCTACCGCACTCACAGTACTCTGCAATACTGAATCCCTATTGCCTGCAACGCTCAGTAAGAATTCCTATACCCCAAAAATCATAACGAATCTTAGACAAATTCAGTAGTTCTACCAGATGTCTCTGTTGCATGTGTACTACTGAGATAAAATTACACCATAGATTCTCACCTGCTTTATGTTATAGCTACAATTCAGTCACCATACCTTGTTTCAGATTACAAGATCTGGGCTAGATGGTAGCTCTTTAAGTAGATCCTTAGCAGATCCTTTTCAACCCACCCTGAGAGAGAAAACCAAACCTGCTAGTTATACAAGGTAGTTCTTCATTTAAGTATCTCCAAGGTGGACCCAAGTTCACCTGCATGAATGTATCTTCTTTTTGATCCCTACACTCTTAAGCTACTGTAACACTTTTCTTGATGCTTGGTGACAGCTGTCCCAGAAAGCCAGCTCTACCTTCAGCATTAAGATACATCCAATAGCAGTAGTTGGAGAGAAATAAACAATGCAAGTAGAAAAAAGGTACATAATCAGTTGTACTTAATTAACCAAGTTCTCCTAAGATACGCTGCAAAGCACGGCAATATCTGTGTGCAGTGCTATCTGCTCAGCTAAAGAACAAGAACTGAGTGCTCAGCCTATGAATAGTCTGGCTGCCTTTTTGCAACTCCCTGGCCTTTTCAGAAGATACTGACAAAGTTTATCTTGGTATATGAACAACTTTGGATTATGTTCTGAGAGAACAGCAGTTAGTACCTTATACAGTTAAATCTGATTTCAGTCTCTGCGTCTTTGAAAGAGTATGCTAGCAAAAAGTGACCAGTAAGACCAAGTACTTTGCAAATTACAATGTTTAGTCGGGCTCTAAAAAATATTTTGAGAGATTCAAAATGGTCAGTCTTTAGCCAAAGTTTAAAAAGATTTACAGAAGAAAAAAGAAAGAAAAAAAAAACCCAAATCACAACACTTTCTCAGCAAGTACTCTGGCCAAGATGTATTCTTTGCTATCAAATTACCTCTGTCAAATGTCTTTAGATGAGCCAGCTCACTATAAATTTGGCTAAGTTTTTCACAGCCTTCTTGGAGTACAGAACCAGTACGAAATACAGCAGCATGGTTTTGCATTGCCTGCAAGACAGTAAAACAAAATCAGTTTCACGTACTGCATATGCGTAACATCCAATGTAACTTCATTAGTTCCAGCAGAGCTTGATGTAGAGCTGTTTTGACTTCAAATAAGTTTGCAGCCTGAGGAAAAAACCTGCTCACCTCAAACAGAGAAAATCCCACTCTATTATACAGTAGGTAAACTACCCAAGAGGAATAACCACGACAGGAAAAAGAAACTAATGAAACTGGTACAGCCTTTGCTGAGCAGTCTTCTCACGCTGCTTTTACTTCTGCAAGGCAAATCTTGAAGTGTACTTCACAAAGTGACCAAAACCCCTGTTGCTTTCAGCTTCTCTCACCTTACACTTGAGAGCTTCACCAGGCTTACCTTCTGCATGTTAAGTCGCACTTCTGAAGTTCTTATGGTTCCATTAGCAAATCTTAATTTGTCAAGATTAGCAACTGACTCTTCACCAGCATTTGGTTTAATGGAGGGAACTGGCTCTCCTAGTAAGAAAGTTTCAGTAAGTTTAGTAGGTTGGGCTTGGTTTTGGTTTCTGGCACGTTCATAGACTAGCAACTAGTAAAAGTCAGACTTGACTAAAACAATCAGTTTTCTTCCTCTGACTTACAGGTTAACTATAAAACTTCCCTGAACTCCCACCAATAGTATCCATACACTTAAATATTACAGAGTTCTTAATGGAATATATGACTCTCATTCTTTCCTGTGACAGTTCTCAGGAAACTTAATAGGTCTGGCTAAATTCTACTGTTAATTCCTTAAAAACAGTACTTGATGCAAATTCTTCTAAACTATGGAATAAGCCTGTGCCTTCCTACCACTTTCTCCTGTACTTTTGCTGCTTCCTCAGCTCCAGACCTCCTGCCCTTTCTTGGATCTGTTAAGGGACCGGTTGATAAGCTTGGCAGTTACGTGTGAGCTCTGCATCTTACCTCTAATACTGGAACCCATCTGTTATCGGATAACAAATCAAACACAACATCTTACCAGCACACCGCATCTCACTTGTAACTTCACATTCAGACTAATGAAAACCCTCCTGCAACTTCAAACTCAAAGAAGCCACAGAAAGATCCAAATATATGTTTGCACAAAGCCAGAGCCAACAGGCAACTGCTAGATCTAAACTGATTCCATCAGGAACCATCACTCTGTGCACTTTGTGTAGGCAGACTGAAAAAACAGTCTTATTAATTTGGACATTAAGCAATGAGAAAATAGATTACTACTATAAACTTCAGCTGCACTGGCAATATAACTGCCCCTTACAGTATTTTGTCAGGGGGTTGGGTGGGGTTGTTTTGTTTTCTCAGCTCAGTAATTGTTCTGAACCAGATTATTTAAAAATAATATTCAGCAGTGATGATCTACATAGATATTAAAATCCTAACGTCTCATTCTATATATCACTTATCACTCACATTTGCAGTTTACCTTATAAATCAACAAGGTGGCAGCAAATTCCACCATACACACATGTGAAGTGTAAGACAGACTACCTTTTGAATGTAGAAAATGCATGCAGGATGTAGAGAAGTAAGTCTCCATATTCAATATTCTGTTTTGTCAGTTTGTGAAAAGTCTCAACTGTTTTTGTCAATAGCATTGACCTAATTCTAGTTTTAAAAAGTTTTAAACTCACAAAGCAAATGTTAATATCGAACATTTGCATAGCAAAGAACATGCCTATAAAAAGCATAAACACAGATTTCTGCCTTTTCTAATGAATAAGAGTCTATGTCTAGCATTCTGAATTTGAATCGGGTAGCAACTCTTTGTTGAGTGGAAATTAAATCATAAAGGCAAGTGTCTCTGAAAAAGTGAGACTTACCAGGCTTGCATGTCTCTGCAATAGTAAGGGCACAAGCACGACCAAAAACCACTAAATCCAGAAGTGAGTTTGCTCCAAGTCGATTTGCGCCATGGACAGATGCAGAGGCTGCTTCCCCACAAGCATATAAACCAGGTACGACTTTATCCTCACCATTCACATGTGTAATGACCTATAATTTCAGACAGTCAATTAATACTCATTTCTTAAACAGTTTATAATATTGCAAACCTCTATCTGCCAAGACCATGTGCATGTAAGGATGACACAAAGCAATTTAAAGTTTTCTCCAACTCTAAACCCATGAATACATTACTTCTATAAGGGTAAGTAGTAATACTGCATAAATACAGATGGCCTTAAAACATAAGATTTCTTTAGCTATGCTTATGAGGAGTACATGGCTCTGTTTCATCACAACTTGCACCAAGTCAAAAAAGCACAGGGAGAAAGTCTGAACTGGGCACATTTTTAAGGCAAAATTTTACGTTAAGAAAAATAACAAGTATGATATACTGAAAAATACAGCTGACACCATTACATTGACTTTAACTATTATGAGTTAGAGGAATCTGCTTCAGTGTAGAGATTACGAGGCACAGAGAGTTAATATACATTGAGTTATAGACTTAGTAGAGCCCTGGTTTGATCTTTGTTCAACTATTTTATCCTAAACTTGATATAACAGAATTGTTGTCAGACACGATAGTGACTTCATTTTAGAATTTTCTTGGAACTCCCATCTCCAGATGGACTGGAACATGGTTTTCAAGTTATTAAAAAAAAAAAAAAAAAAAAAAAACAGACTGTGTGCTTTAAGTACTCTGAAATCATTAATTTAATATTATTATTGTTATTCATCATCCTCACATTTATAAAAATCATCATTAATGCTTTTATATCTGGAAAATGTTTTCCTATTATTATGATAAAGAAATACGAGAAGTTACGTATATTACTTACCTGTCCTTTGTAGTTAGTAGGAATACCTCCCATATTATAATGCACAGTAGGCAGAACAGGAATAGGCTCTTTAGTGACATCAACTCCAGCAAATATCATAGCTGTTTCCGAAATTCCTGGGAGACGCGTTGCTAGCTGCTGTGGTGGTAGGTGGTGCAACTGCAAGTATACATGGTCTTTTTCAGGACCACAACCCCTACCAAAAAAAACCAACCAATCCACCAGTTGAAATACGTAACTGGAATTCTGCAAACACTAGTAATATTTCTGACCCAATTTATTTCATTTGTCAGGAAAAAAACCCTATTTTTTTCAAAAGTTATCTGACAAAAATGACCATCTAGTATATTGAAAAGACTGCTGAAGCTGGCAGCATTTAAGCTTATTTTTCACCTCCCACCTTTCTTTTCACAATAATTCACAGTATTTAAGACTTTAAACCACACTATCTCTGCAGAAATATGTAAAAATCAAAGAGTTAGTCAAGAGAACAGAGCACTAAGTTACCTCCATTGTTTGCAGTATGAGCTTATACATTAAAGCTTCTTTGAGCAACTGTCTAAATGCACCAAATTCAGACAGGAGGCTCCTAACATCTTGTGTTCCCTCAGTATCATTAGAAATTTACAAGGAAAATTTCTGCCCTGCATGCTGAATTCAGCTAACAGTTATTAAAGCTCACTCCCATGAATTATCAGGTGTTTATCAAATGAACTATTGCACTGTACACAGTCTAGTATAAATTATTTATTCTGCAACTTCATTAAGAGTATTTAACTAACCTTCCTTCACGGATTTCTATGGTCATAGAACGAGACACTACATCCCTGGAAGCCAGATCCTTAGCAACAGGTGCGTATCTCTCCATAAATCTTTCCCCTTGACTGTTAATTAGAATACCTCCCTCTCCACGACATCCTTCCGTTATAAGGCAGCCAGCCCCATAGATACCTGCCAAGAAAGAAAATACCATCAAATGAGATAATTATCTAGACAGCTTCAGAATGATCAGAATTAAACAAACAAGGTCATCTTAAAATAATGCAAATCAGTCACAGAGGTGGATTTTATTCCACCTTAATCATACCACTAGGAACTGCCCTCCAGGACTGCTTAGAAACAAGTCTTGTTATTCCTTTCACTCTTTCCAAAAGGCAAGCAAGTTGATTTGGAACACCCACAATATCTAAAAATATTAGAACTGGAAGAGATCTGCACCCATCAGTAAGTCAGGAGAATTTTACAAAGACTATGTGGACCTTCAGCAATTACTTCGTTCAAGAGTTTGAAGTAAGCCAGAAGCTGATTATCTCAAGGCTAGTTTGCTTATTTTTGTTCCCACTTCTGCTATGTTAAGGCAGTACGGGATGGCTTCAAGTTGTGTGGAATGTCCAAGCTTACTCAGTTTTCCTTTAGAGAAGGAAGGCCTACCTATTAGCCTTTAAGCACTGGTCATCATGGAAAACAAAAATGCTAACCAACTCATGCACTTGATCCTTATGTTAAAAGCTACAGATTTATCACACAAGCAGTGAAGCTTCTTTGACTGGAAAAACCTTAGTTAAGTCAAATTAACATTGGATCTCTGTGATAACATTGTAAAATTAAGTGGACAATTGAAAAATTTTCATCGCTCATCACAAGTTAATACTAAGGGTTTAATTACCTAAATTAAAGAAGTTTTTTAGTTTGTGACCATTGTTCACAGCTTAGATACTGATCCTGTGCTATAAAACCAGAGTCCTAAATATATAGCTTTAGTTCAACTACCCCACTTCCACAAAAGTCATTCCCTAACATTTCCAACTATCCCATTGCTCCTGTATCTAATGTCAAACTCTTTAATGTTTTAAAGACAAAAGGAAACATAAATTTTAAGAGGCGAAGTGGTTTCAGCTTGGAATTCATAAAACCTGTTAGTGTAAAGACAGCACCTCAAAACAGTTAACTAATGGTCTTTAAATTAGAACAGCTGAGATTTCTCAAATTATAAGTACTACTCTCAGATTTATATTCACCTGCAGTTGCAGACAAGTCTGAACATCTGTCACAGGCAAATAATGAAGTGCTGCAGAAAAGTGCAAACTGACTCGAGTGGATTTTAAAACAATAAAAAAAATCAGTTCAACTCATTAAAAATAATGTTGTGTTATTTAATATTCTGTACCTGTAGGGTGAAACTGTACAAATTCCAAGTCCTGGCATGGAAGACCAGCTCGTGTAACCATAGCAGTGCCATCACCCGTACTAGTATGAGCAGATGTACAACTGAAGTAAGTGCGGCCGTACCCACTATGGAACACAAAAGTTAACAGAATTAGCAAGGAAGGGATGATGATGATGATGATAAACACATCACTGTCATATACCACTCAACTATGCTGTTTCCACAACAGTGGAAATAGACCAGAGCATTAATAAGCAAAATGCGCAAGTTTTGCCATGTCCTGTACCAAGTCAAACCAAAATAAAACAAAATAGGTATTGCCCCTTTTATGCTCAACCACATTTGAAAAACAGCTGGTGACAGAGGATGCAAGAAAGAGAGTAACAATTCCAAAGCAGCATAGTTAAGTTAGTATGAGAAGCCTTTTTGCCTGAAAAAATTACTCCAGAAAGTTCTCTCAATTCAATACCTTAAGACTTCTTTCAAACTATTACCAACAGTTTTATCAAAAATAGCTTATAACAGTGATTTATATCCTCAGTATGGCCCCAATTTTATATTCTTAGGTTTCAAAACTTAGTTGTCTAAAATCAGGTATTAAACATGAATTCTTAGGCCTAAAAACAACTCGATTCACTTTGAATGTTATTGAGAACCGCCAATACTCCCAATTTCAGGAAAAAGTCTCAGAAGAAATATCAATTTACATATTGTATACACCTCAAAATACACAAGTATGAAAACAGCCCTGGCTTTAATCAAGCCAAATCATGAAGGCAACCAAACAAAGTATTTTTTCTTTGACAGATATGCTATAGATATTTTGCATACTGAAACAGATAGAAGACAGCCATGAGCAGCAAAAGACTAATGCATATAGTATTCTAACATATACAAACTTTTGCAACCAAGTAATGCTAAGTTAGACTCATCTTTTGGTAATTTCATCCTGCAACAATTAGACTACAATGTTGGTATCTTATTGTAACAGATTCTCCAGAATTTTGAAAATGGCTGTTTCCTACAGGACACTCAGAACCTTACAGATATACACACGTTGGTAGCATTGCAACATTGCTTTACGCAGGACATTTTAAAAATCTAAGACCATTTGGATATATTCTTACATATTCCAACTTTGAATTCTAGAACAATGACAAAGTTAAACCTCATACTAAATTTATACTTGATCACAAAATTAGTATGTGCCTTCTTTCAGAGGGAAAGACTGATTTTAGTTATGTTGCTTTTGATCAAAGGAGGGGGGTGAACATATAAATTGTGTTTCTCATGTCAACACGTCATCCCCATAGACTTCCAACTAGTAGCATGCTCAAGTTTCTGTCCATCACAAGCATTACATTACCCCGTGGCAATGACAGTGTTCTTTGCTCTAAAACGATGTATAGTGCCATCTTCTATGCAAAGGGCAATAACACCACGACATTCTCCATTCTCCATAAGGAGGTCCAAGGCAAAATATTCAACAAAGTAGCTTGTATCGTATCTTAGGGACTGGAGAAAAACAGAAGAAAGAACTTTTAAGAAAAATCCAGAAACCAAAGTAAACTCTCTTCAAAACTGTCAAAGGAGATGGACTGTATCAAGATAAAAACCACCCCCATCAACTTTCAGGGAAGCCAGTTTCCTCACAGATCATTAAAATTCACTAATAAATCCATTCTAGCTTAAAGAGACACAAGTTACCTTACACTTAATTCTGGGGAGTCATAGCTAGTCAGCAAGACCTGTTTTTTTTTTTTTTTTTTATACATTTGTCAACACTTTAGTCAGCTACGGTACTTGATACATGTACAAGCATGTTTTACTTAACCTCTCACACAGAAGCAGAATACATCTCCAGGAGCCTAGTATACAGCAGAAACAGCAGGCATCAAGTCAAACATTCTTCCATGCCCTCAAGGATCAGACCAATGTTTGGCAGCACTAAGCATTTGCATTGCAACAGCGTATATATGTGAACCTGAAGGAGAGCAATTAGCTAGCTACTATGTAAATAAAAAAACCATTAGCTACTAGGTACTTCATTTCAGGTTTCAAGTAGCTTACTACCAATTTAAAAGAATCCATTCTTTCTTCAATTATAGTTTGTAGAATTGGTTGGAAAGATGCTAAAGCACTAGTCACTTACTTGCCATACAGCAAGCTCAGAAATGCACAGTAGGCCTTCACGCATTTACAACTCTAGTTTCTCCCTGTTCAAAGATGAGTGAAAGAAAACTGCCTTGTTCCTCTTTTCAGAGTTTCCCAATGCTGCTGTGTCAGATTTTTTGAAAAAAAAAGGGGGGGGGGGGGGGGGTTACATAAATTCTTTTTGTGTCTAGTTAACAGACACAAAGATATTAACAGTGGAAAAACTACTCCAGAGCACAAAGCTAACAGTGCATACTAATAAACACCCATTGTCTTCCCAAGAGCCATTATATTTACAATCTTTCAATTTATTCTGTTTCTGTGTACTCCTGATAAAGAACAAGCATCACCTAGACTACACCCTTATACAATACCTCAGGAAGGAAGGAAATCCAGAACTGTTATCAGTCGTTCCCCTGGACTCCTCATTCATATGTTAAAACGCCAAAATACAAAATGTGTACCTGTTGTTTGGTTGAGTGTTTGGGGTTTTTTTCTGTGGGGTGGTGGTTTTCCTCTCCCCCCCTCCCTCAAACTCCAGGGGGGGGAAGAAAAAAAATCATCATTAATTGCAAATAAAAATCCAAAGCAAGTTTACCTCACAGCTACTTACCCTGCCATACAGAGTATGTAACAGTGAGTGTCCTGTCCTGTCTGCAACACAACAGCATCTGTGAGCCTGTCCTCCTTTTCCAAACTGAAGACTCTGTCCACCAAATGCACGCTGATAGATTTTTCCTTCTTCAGTTCTGCTGAACGGCATCCCATAATTTTCCAGCTGTTGAACCCAAATACAAGCATTAGAAATTCTTCTGCATAACAATCCAACAAGTTATTTTACTATCTTCCCAGTAAGAAGATCTCTTTGGAAACTAGCCCGTGTTATAAACACTTACACCTGACATCAATTCCAGTGAGCCTCACCTCTATCACCGCAGCCGGGGCTTGCTCAGTCATGTAGTGTATGGCATCCTGGTCACCCAGCCAATCAGACCCTTTCACTGTGTCATAGAAATGCCACCTCCAGTTATCGTCTTCCATGTTTCCCAAAGCAGCGTTGATCCCTCCCTGAAAGTGAAAATCCATTTTCCTGGAATTATACTACTAAAGTACAGTTTTAATAGGTTTTCCTCATTTCTGTTGAAAATCACATACCATTTATTTTATGCCTCTGTGCAAGAAATACAGTAAAGTCAGATTTAACATGGCTATGAAAAACCCATGCAATTTATCAGTTTCACAATGGCTCTTCTGTTTTGTGTAACACAATGAATTCCAAAGTTACACCGAATGCAGTGAAAAAGCACTGAATAGAATCTAAACATATAGTGCCCTCCAAAATAGTTTTGACTAGATATGCAATATTTATAAAGGAAGACTGGCCTTGAAACATGATGATCATGTGCATATCCAAACCAGCTTTTGAACAGCATGCATTTTTTAAACATTTGTTCTACTTCATTTCTCACCTGTGCAGCAACAGTATGAGATCTGGTGGGAAACAGCTTTGTAACACATGCTGTATTAAATCCAGCTTCTGACAAACCAAATGCAGCCCGCAGACCTGCTCCTCCTGCACCCACAACAACTGCATCGAATTCATGGTCCACTACTGGATATTGTGTAGAAATCTGGAGAAATAAATCTGTTGGTTATGATCACAAACATTTCAAGCTAGGTCAAACTTAATTTTCATGGAGACATAAGCAGCATAGGTTTAACATTCTTAAGAGACTCTTGCAGCAAATGCTGCGTCTGTTACCTACTCTCTTATGTAGAAACTATCGTTACAGTTGGACTCCATGATCTTTCATTACAGCTGGACTCCATGATCTTGAAGGTCCTTTCTAATCTAAATGATTCTATGATTAAAAACCCCCATGCAGTCAAGCAACTTAATCTCCTACATACTTGAATACAACATTGCACTAAAAGCCTGGTTCTTTCATGTCTCTCAAGCATGAAGTATATTATCTAGTGTTACTTAAGATACAAAAAAGTACAAACATACCGAATCAGAAACCTTCGTAGAAGCATTTTTCTTTCCATAGACTGTGAAGTGTAAATTACGTGCAAGAGTCTGGCATGCCGCTGGCCACTATGGAAAGAGGTCAAGACAACTACTGTAGAACAAATATTTCCACAAAGGAGACTCAGCATTCTCAGCCACCCTACAATTATAACAAACCTTTACTTCCCACTGATACCAGATATATAAGAATATTGTATCAACATATTTCAGAGCTACATGCAATGATGTTCTGGCTTTCCTATATTCATACCCAGGGGAATAAAAATAAATAATAATAATTAAAAAAAAGACAAAAAAATTTTGACTGGATGAGAGAATGGCCTAACAGACTATTATTTACTTCACTAGCACTAACTAGTCTCTCAGACCTATCTGAGGCTGCACTGACAGAAGAATATGTTTGCAATTGATGCTGTAGTAGTCTTGCATATTTTTTTCATAAGTAAACAAAGATGAAGACAGCTTTATGGGAACCACAGGAATTAATGAAAAATGCCTCTCATGTCAAGCAATCCTCAGAAACTGAATTACTTCAGGTGGTCAAGACTTATGAAGATAAAATTAGGTGGTAGGAAAATCTGTTCCAGCTCATCATTGCTTTGCAAGTCAAGAGATATTTCTCTTGTTCTCATTCTCTATTAATTAGTGACCAACTTAGAACCATTTATTAATCCCTAAATGAAGCACAATGGCACAGTTTTCCTGTTCTGTAAAGTTATTTCCTCTTCCCTGGCATGTTCAAAACCAAAACAAAAAAACCCAGCACCCAAACCTACCCAGTATCCAGTCCTTGCTCTGGCAGGTTAAAACAATCAGAATTTTAGTCTCCGCCATATAAATCTCCAATGTCTTAGAACCTGGTATTCCTTCTTCACCCCAATCAGAAAAATACACCTAATTCCACATGTATGATTGCTGAGAGCAGCAACACAAAGTCATCCTAGTGACACACGCAGTGACATCAGCAGTGCCTGACTTGAAATACATCCTGAAATGCGCTGGAGAGATACTTGCCTTTTCCAGCAACTGTTATATCCATGCTTTGATCATCCTATAATGTGCTAACAAACAGGCGTTCCCTCCCTACCACTTCTAAATGCCTCCTATCTCTTGCCCCATCCCTGAAGTGAACTACAGTACACTTTCCTCAACCTATCTTTGTAATTTCTCATACTACTTTCTCCAAATTATCTTCTTGCATAACAGTGAACCTAATGCGTCATCGTATTTGCTAACACACTTCTGGGTTTTACAGCCATCCTTAAATAAGATCAGTCTTAACACCTATTCATAAAGGAGTTCCACTAGTACCCTCCTCCAGGCATTACTCTCCCCCTTCCACCCTACAGTGTTACCACACTTTGGGGCAGTTCCACACCCATCTTCACTCCCGTATTAACCACCGTTCATTAGGATTTCCCATACAGAATCAGCTCAGATACCTCACTGACAGCCAGATGAAATCTAGGTACCACATGCAATTTATCTGCAAAACAGCATTCCAACAATCACAGCTCAAGCTAAAATAGTGTCCCCTCTAGCCAAATTGCTTCCACAGGCCTGAGTGCAACTGAAGTTAGGCTAGCAAAACTCTAATTGACATGGCAGGCGACACTACACACTTTAAACATAGTGGCCATGCATTCTCTAGCACATACCTGCCACTGCTCATTTCCAAAATGTTGTTCCAGCAACAATACACTTTTTTACTGCAACAAATTATTTCTCGTAGGTGAGCAACAATACATTTGGTTATTACATAAAGCAATTCAAAGAAAATCTTTACTGTATGTAAAGACAGCACACAACAAGCAGGTTTGTATCTACTTAGTATTGCTCAAAGAAAGTGTAAATGACTGAGGGGAAAAAACACTACCAAAAAAAACAAAACCCAAGAGCTATAAACTGTGGTTATGCCCTAAAGCCCCAAAAGAAATTGACCTACTTTTTTCCTCCCCTCAGATTAAACAATCTGCTGCTGCAATCTCCAGTCAGAATTCTACCACAATGCTGTGCAACTAATTTCAGTCTAAAAAAACTTATTTTCCAAAGGCGCTATAAAAAGTTATCAAATATATTTTGCATCACAGGACTCTGGAAATAATCTAAAAAAAAACAAACCCACACCACCTCACTGTTTAGCAGATTGTTTTTCTTTTAATATCTAAGCTTCCACGTAACAGTTTCCGGAACAGCTATTCCCATCCACACAGGCTTTTTTGTTAAAGCTATGCGGAAGAATTTCTGCTGCCACTAAATTTTGTTCAGAATGAGTCCGAACAAAAGTCCACAAAGCAGAAAAAATGTTACACTAGATTTGAGAAAACACTGATCACACTAATCCGGAACTGTTGTGCTACCAGGAACATCACAGCCCTCAAGAAATTTAAGGTCCAGTCAGGGCTTGTTCACTGCCATCTACAACATGATGGCACTTTAAGCCTTTCTCCCTCTCAATAGTTCATCTTTTCTGTGCTTGCTTTGTAAGACAGGGACAACTACAGCTGCATTTACAGGGTCCTTTTTCCACACGTTTATCGTTTGTAATCCCAAACTCATTATGGACACAATGGACCATACGGACCGCGAGAACAGTGGAAAGAAACTGAAACTCCCCCTTCACCAGGGAAAAATCCAAGCCTTCAGTAAGGACTGCTTACAGATCAGCTAAAACAACACTTTCACACATTTAAGACGCACATGCTGGAAGCAGCTGCTAGCCAGATGTGAGCCACATGCAGACATAACACCAGCTTCACACGCAGGTCCACAAGGAGCCAACTTTCTGCCCCGACGCCGGGGCTGCAAGGCGCTCCACCTGCCTGGCCCCAGCACTGCCGCCACCCGCTGCCGCCCTCCGCCCCTCAGGGAGCCCGCTCACGGCCTGAGGCTACGGCGCTGGCTTCCCGCGGCCCGGCCGTGCCCACAGCCCGTTACCGCCCAGCTGCCTGCCCCGGGGCCCAGCAGCAGGGCCGGCCCCGTTTCCAAAAAAGAACCGGAGGCACCGAGCCTGCCGAGGGGGCTCTCGGCCCCGCACGGCGCAGCTGCCGCTGCCCAGCCGCGGCTCCCTGCGCCAGGCGGGTGCTCGCCACCAAGGTCACCGGGGAGACAGCGAGTACGGGCCGCAGCACGCCGCGCCGCGGGGCAGGGCGGGCCGGGAAGGGGCCAGGCGCGTTCCCCCGCCGCGGCCCCGGGGGGGCAGGAGACGCGCGGGGGTCCCCGGCCCCTCTCCCTCCCCAACGGGCGTCTCCGCACCAGCCCCGCGGCCTGGCCCTTTCCCCTCCGCCGGGGCGCCGGCGGCCGGGCAGGGCAGCGCGGAGCGGGCCGAGAGCAGCCACTCACCGCCCGCACCGCCGGCCGCAGCCAGCGCTTCGCCAAGCTCCGCGAAGCCGCTACCGCCACCGCCATTTCGCACGGACCCCGAGGCGCAGACAAGGGCGCACGCGCGAGAGCGCCGCTACCAGCACCACTACCCCGAGGCTCGGCGGGAGAGACCAAGTGTGTCGGAAGGGGGGAGCCACGGCCTGAGCGCGTGCGTGCGGAGTCCTCCCCCCTCCTCAACCTTCCCCTCGTCCCTGCCACCCGAGCGGGCGGCCGGGAGCGCTCAGCACCCGGGCAAGCCCGTCGGTTTGCCCCCCTCGGCTTCCCCCCTCCTTCTCGAGGCTAATGGGCCGCCCCGGGAGGGGGCGGGACCCACAGGTAAGTGACAGCGACAAGGCTCCGGCGCGGCTCCGCGCTCCCGGGCTGGTAGGTGGCGGTCCCGCTCCGCGGGCAGCCGTCGGGGCCGCGCCCCTCCTCGGGCCGGCGCTGGCCTAGCGGCGGGGCCGGGGCCGGGGCCGGGGCCTGCGGCGCGGAGGATCCTGGAGGCCGTCGGGACGGCGGCAGCATCAGCTACCGTGCCGCCGGCCGGGGGAGGGGAGGGCGGTAGCAGCGGCGAGCCCCGGGGCGGCGAGGCTGACCGGCAGGGAGCCGGCCCGGCGGCCTCTCGCTGCTCGGAGGCCCGCCTGCGGTGAGCTCCCGGCTGGCGGGGCCGCCGTGTGAGGGCCTGGGGCAGAAACAGCAGTCCCGCAGCTGGCGGCGGGCCGCGCAGCAGGGCGGCTGCTCACGCCGTGTTTCTCTGCTGTAAATCTCAGGTGCCTTCATGAATAATTTAAATGACCCTCCCAACTGGAACATCCTGCCGAACCGGCGGGAGCCCGGCGATGAAGGCAGCAGGTGGAACTACGCCTTGCTGGTGCCCATGCTGGGCCTGGCCGCCTTCCGTAAGTAGCGCCCGGGCCGCTCCGCGGGCGCCGGGGCTTGTGGCCGCCCCCGGGCACTCGCCCGCCAGGCACAGGGCGAGCTGAGGTGGTGCGGGGGTAACGCCGGACCCCACCGGGGGGCGTTCCTCTGGTCGGATTGTAATGCTATAACCAGGGAGCACTGTTCACAGCACTAAGGCAACGGCCATTTTTCACACATGGAATCGAATCCATGTTTAATAACCTCTGATTTACAAACCTGTCTCGGAAGAGCAGACATACGGTGCGCTACAGAGCCTAACCTTGGTGACAGCCCAAGGAGATGCAGAGGTATGTTTATTTCCTGGGCCTGGAAAGTTCTCTGCAGTTCCTGCATTAGAAGCCTCCAGTTTGTTTCCCCATAATTTTATTTTCCTCTTTAATCCAAGAAGTGTATGTATTAGCAGTAAAAGACACGGGGAGATTTTACTTCAAAAGAAATACGACCATTTAAAGTGACTTACTGTGAACATGGACCCACAGAAATAGATTTTGTGGGATGTGACTAGAAGTGAGTATCACTGGGGAGGGCAGGAAAGAAAATTTTTTACCACTTAATAGCTTCTTTAGAAGCATAGTTAATTAATCATTCCCATCAATGTTATATGTGTTATATCTGAAGTCTCCTTTATATATGACAGGTTGGATCTGGACCAGAGAATGTCAAAAAGAAATAGAAAGAGAAAAAAAAGAATATTATAAAAAACATTCATCTTTACAAAAAAATCTGGAAGCCAAATATCGGGATATAATCACAGAAAATCGTCGCACGGTTGCTCATTTGGAGTTGGAGCTTGAAAAGGAACGCAACAGAACCCTGAGTTACCGTGAAGCCCTCGTGTCCCAGTCTCGCAAACTAGTAGAAGAAAGAAGGATCCTAGAGCAGGAGCAGGAGAAGTTAGAGCGAGAAAAACAAGTCCTTTTGCACTCAGGAGCAGAAGGTAACTTGTACCAAAGTTGTCTGGCAAAGGAAGAAGAGTGGCAGAAGAGAGCCAATATTTTACTAAAAGAATTTGAAGAGGGACTTAAAGAAAGACAGGACATCTACTGCAGTCTTGTTGTACCCAGAAGCCAGAGACTAGAAATAGAGAAAAATCTGCTAGTTAAAGCAGCAACTGATCCTGTTGCTGTGGCTCTACATATGGAAAGTGGCTTAAAAGATATTTTCAAACATGATAACTACTGTGGCAATCTACTCAACAGAAATAAAAGTCAGAATGGAAGACTTATGTGGCTGTATCTCAGATACTGGGAACTAGCTATTGAACTACAGAAGTTCAAGAGGGCAGAAAAGGCCATGTTAGGAAAACGATAAGCAGAGGAAGTAATGGGATTTCATGTCATCCACTGTGCATAGTAGGGACAATCACAGTTGTAGTCTGAAGCTGTTAAATTCTCCTACTGTGTTTCAGTTTCTCTTCTTTGTTGCACTTGTGTTTGCATGGGACGTGTGCAGTGTTGGTGCCTTTCCTTTCACTACCAACAGATGCCCTAGTGAGCTATGCATGCTCTTAAACTCTGTGAGTGTGTTTGTATTGCAGACTGCAGCGTAGTATAGAGATAGGCCAGCTTCCATAGGTAAAAGAAGCAGCAAGACAGAACTCTATTTAGAGTGATTTACCTAGTTGGTGGTCATGCTCCATCAACAGAGAAGTGTGACAACTGCCATAGCACATTGTGTTCCTTATCCCTGATGTTTTATATGGTGTCTAATGCTATCCTTTTTTTTTAATTATTATTATTTTAAAGTTAGGGGGTTTTGTTTAAACAAGACTGATTTTGAGGCAGATATTTGGAAGACACCGTGTTTGAGCAAGCTGCTTGCCACATATATCCTACATGTATATACATACATTTATATAAATATACACGTGTATAAATATGCATGTGCGTATAAGTGTATGTATTATTATTCTGAGGGGAGAATACTATCATCATGTTTCAAATTAATCAATGTTGCGCTGTCTTCCAATTTAATACACAAACAGTACTTTATGAATGAAACATCCAAAAGATGCTAATTAAAATAACAGAGGAAACAGATTGATGAAATTCTCATTGGAGCTAGAGATCCATGCTTGAGTACTAGAGAGCATATAAACTCAAAGTTGTATTCTCATCATACTAGAGATATGTTAAGAATACTTAGGCTTTTTTCTCAGTCAAGGTTTTAGTTGTAACCCAACAGTCTGCATCCATTATAGATGTCACCATGCTGCTGCCTCTACATCGCAATGCACTGGCTGCTACCTGGTTAGCCTGCAGGAACCTCCGTGGGTTACAGCCATTGCATCTGCATCTGTTCCTTGGACAGGTCCTGTTTGTAATTTGCAGATAGGAACTTAAATGCAACATGCACTGGTAGCCCCTACCTCCCTCTCCAATTGTCTCAGTTCTCCCAAAATGGAAGTATACTTTTCCACAGCTTAAGTTTTGAGCTTATGGTTCACCCCTTCTTGTATACATGTCCATGAAAGCCTACAGATACACAAGCTTTGCAAACTTTTAAGAAAGGGGGCTTTGAAATTCAGTTAGCACAGTAAAATAAACAGATCTACATATATTAAAAAAAAAACCAAACCCACACAACACCCAACAAGCAGAAAAAACCAAAACAAAACCCCAGTGCATTTCCATGCTTAAATCCTTTAAAACTTTGAGTATTCTTCAGGTCCTTGTAGCAGTAAGAACTACCTTCGTTTTCAAATATGCCAGGTAGCTGGGATTACTAACCTTTTTCTTCTTTCTAATCCAGCCTTAGACCACAAAGGGGCAGTGTTCACGCTTTTGTTTATAAAATCTGGCCTTTGTCACTTGACTTTGGTTAGTGTTGGTAGGTTGTCAGTTCGTTAATTAGAAGTTCTTTACTGAGGGCTAGACATTACAGACAGGTTTGCTTTAGGCTATGAGCTACTGCATGGCTCAGAAGCAGTTCAGCTACGTGAATGCCCATCCAAGTTTAAAAGAGACTCCAGCAGATGCAGGGTTTTCTCTTATTTCCTCCTGGTTTCACTTCAGTCTGGACACAGAAGACAGCAGATACATCTTTTGAAGCAATGTGTGCGACCTAATCCAGTTACTCAACAAAAATATCTTAACATGAAAAGAAATTCTTAAATAGAATATGTGTTTCCCAACTACTCTGTTTTCCAGTTGTGATTTTGCTCACCTTGAATTGATTTATTAGTCTCTAATGCATTGATTTTCTTTTGTGTTTTGTTGTGTTATTTTTAAATAAAGTCGTACTAGACAGACCAGGGAAGGGGGGAGAGGGGGGTAGAGGTACCATCACAAATGCCTGAGAGGCCAAAATTTGTCTGCATGCCAAGCATATGTGGGCTGGGAGATGAGAACGCAACTGAGTTACTACTTTGTGTGACAGCCTGAGCCAAGCTGCTGTAGCTAGCTATATGCACATGCCCTAATTGCCCAGTAGAACAGACTAGTTTGAATAACTTAATCTGTGTGTAATTCCTTCAGGATGTGAAAAGTGTGTGACCACACCGCTGTGGTGCATTTGATATGTAGGTGTAGGCAGTTAAGCAACTCAGCTGACAAAGGCAGCTAGTGAATCAATGCCAATGCATTTGAGATTCATGCCTTGAATTTGTACATATTCATTAGTTACTAGTATTAAAAGATCAAACATTTTATGCTTTTTCATTTATTTCATAGTTTGTCACCACTCGGAATGCTTAAAGAAAATGTAATCGAGGGTAAAATACTTTTTTTGGTATAAATGCATTAAGTTGAGGCATCGTACGCTCAATTGTATAGAGTTGGATGCAATGGTTTGATACTCAGTTTCACTTATTTAGAAGTGTCAATTATTTGTACAACTAATTGTTGAATTATTGTTCATGGACACTTTGCAGATTATTCTATTAAGACTGAAAAGTTATCTGAGGACAATTTTTAGAAGCAACTGCTTTAGAAGCACTGGTCCTATTAGTTTCTACCAAAACTCATGTTTATCAGTCTGTTACATGTTTTTTAAATATTCCCCCTTTGTAGGCTGTTATGTTGAAAGTTCAAATATATGTAGAACGCAAGAATAATTTGTTTTCAAAAGATCTAATGAATTTTTTTTGTTATGATAATTGTCACTTACCTGTTAAACAATAAGAACTAATAAAAACCCTTACATATTTCTGCACAGTTTTGTAACTTGAGCAAGGTGTGTAGGAGAAGTGGAATTTGCTATTTTATTTCAGCTTTCCAAGCACACGATTTTAAGGTTTTACAAACTGGACAATTTTTAATTTGGCATGTAAAAAGTTTTGGTGCTGAGAAGAGAGTATGTTGGAAAGTTTTGTTCTTTCCTAGGAAAGAACAACATCATTAAACAGATGAGCACACCAACTTGTAACTGAAGATGAGTGATTAAAGATGACCATCCCACTGAAAGACTGGGGTAATTCATTCTGTCTGTTATGTAGGGTATTGTCTCCCTCCAGAATCCCTCGGATATCTCATTCTGCATGTCAGCTCCTTTTTGTTTCCCTGTGTGGATTTTCTCGTCTTCCTGCTCTGTGAAGAACTGCAATCCAGCCACTCTGGGACAGTGCTCAGATGCTCTGGAAGTCCGTTTTCCCTTCATAAAAGATCCTTAACCTCTGTATTTGACACAATCCTTTGCGTTTACCCATCCCTCATTATCACAGCCAAGTTATCACCAGTCCATACCCCTCAGGGCAGTAGCTGTGTTCATATGACTTTATACATTTAGACATGGGTAAGGAAACACCCTGAGATGTCTTGTGCTTTCAATAAAAGCAGAAATCCGTATGTTCTCTCTGGTCTGTTGTGCAACACAGCTGCTGTCCTGGGTGTGTGCAACACAAAGAGAAACACAAAACACACTCTGGACGTCACAGAAACTAGAAACTCAGTACTAGACTGAGTGCTAGAAAAGGGAAATCTTCCTTAGAAAATGCTCCTGAAGCGGGGCAGGTAAAGAGGAGCAGCCCAGAGGGTCTGGCCTTCTCTCACTCCTTTTGCCTGAATAGGATCTGTCAGAAGAACACTGACATGACATGTCTTGCTCAAAGGGATGCTGTGCTCTGGAAGTGACAGCTCTTTTCAAGTCCCTCTGGAGAGAAGGGTCTTAGGAAGCCACCCTTTGCCTCTTGCTCTAAATCATGCTTTTGAGCACTCCTGTATGAGGACAAGAAAATAGTGAGTGTTCCTTTGCGGAGGATACAAGGTAGAAACAGTGGTCAGCAGTTCAGGTTTTGTGGCTATATCAAAGGAATTTGAGTTACTGCTGTGATAAAAGGATGAAATTCAGGTTTACTCTATAGTTACCGTGGTGCAGCTGGATGAAGTCTGTGCCTGTGTGCATGCTGAGGCCAATTAGTCATTAATTGACTGACTAGTCCAGGAGGTCTCCAGCTAGTCACTGCATAGCTGGGAAGACAGATGGATCGGCAAAGAAGTAACACACTGAATTTAGGGTAGCTTGGCAATGAGGAGATCAACTGATCTGCTAGCCACTTCAAAACAAAATCAACTGATCACTGCAGGAGCTCTCCCGGCAGCTGGGGCCATGCCAGAAGTTTCCCAGGGAACTCCTGCTGGTAGATGGGAGTTCTGCTCCTCGAGCTGATAGATGCTATCGGAATGTTTAGATATATTGCTTAACCACTTGGGGTGAAGGACCCAGTGCACAGCCAGGGATTTCCCCAAGGAGTTTCTGTTGTCGATTACGGAATTGACCAAACCACGTGTAATTTTATATAGTCAGTGGAAACCATTCCTGCCTATGAAAGGATGGTCAGGTGTGGCTGTCTTTTGTCCATAGTTAAGTTGTGTTTCTAACATAGTTTAAGATCATCAATTGATCTTAAATCATCAATCATCAAATGACCACTGTAGTGGTCAGCTAGAATTCACCGGAACAACAGTCTGGGGAGTCTCAGTCCATCTAGCTGAAGACACCATGGAGAGATGTTTGCAACATCAGCATCCAGGCAGCTGTCTTGGTCAAGAGATTCGCTTCCCCCCGTGAGCATTACCCTATGCAAAATATCTCAACAGAAATAATAAACATTCTGTCTGTGAATGTGTGCAGCCATGTGTTCAGTCAGTAAAGTCCAAGTGGGAGAGTGAGAAACCATTTCCCAGCACAGAGAAGATTCAAAGTCTTAGAAAGCAGACAAATTGGCCTTCTAAACTGATAACACCTAAATACATTTTGAAGGAGAAAAAAGAAACAAGAAAAACCTCAGCACCTGACCTAGATGAAGTAAGTTTAAAAGACCTCATGCAGACAGACCCCCAAAGGATTGGTATTAGTAGAACTTTGACTTAGGGATTGTACAGGAATTGTAGAAGAATTATAGAGTAATGAAGGCAGGTTAATTAACATTGATCATATACAGCTGTGGGCTTGCTTCAGGGGCGGTGGGTTGGCTGACCTGGATAAGGTGCAGCTGTAGCTGGTTCCAGCTAAGTAGTTAAATAGCTCTAAGGGGTATGGAAGAGGAGCACTGGATGAAGAGAGACCTGGAAGAAGCAGAGGGAGGAGAGGGAGGAGCAAGAAGAGGGAAGACTCTGGATGCAGCAGAGGCAAGAAGTAGGATGGACTGGCTTAAAGAGGATGAAGAAACAGCACGAACAGTAGATGGACTTTTGAAACCTTGTGGGGTTTGGTGGCTGTGCTGGGGCAAGGTGTGGGAGCTACTTGTTGAAGCTAACCTGGTATGGGATGGTAAAAGCCTTGTTGCAGCTGGCTAGTTTTGATAGTGCTGCGACAATGGATGGTAACATGCATATTGAGTAGTTTCAAGGAACATGAACTACTTTGATATGGGAATCAACTTCTCTGGCAGAACTGAGAGACCTATCACAATCTAATCAACCATCTTAATACTCCTACCATGGATTCTGACAACCAGGATAACAAGCTTGGCCTATTAATGGCCAACGGGTGGCAAATAGGCCTTATAGCTGAACCTGGATTCTCTGAGAGTGTACAGTCACTCCAAGTAATCATTTGATATGCCAGGAAAAAAACACAGCCCTTGTGGGCAGTATTCTCAGAACGGCTGAGGCCCCCGGCTCAGTGGTACATGAACATACCTTCTGGTTCTGAAGTTAAAAGAACTATCTGAGAACATGGACAGATGAAACTTGTTCTGGAAATACCATCGCTTTTCTGAAACTGAAAAAGGATCATGCTGAGCCAATTACCATCAAGGTCAGTGTCAAACAAGGGGTTCCAATGTCACCAAATCATTCCATTACTCTGCAGCCTAGAAAAAGATGGCTATGGATTCCACCAGAGAAAATGCAACAATGTGGCCAAACCAGATTGTCACCTCAGCCTTTGTTGATGGTTTGGTCCTGCCAAGCAACATGTGGGAAGGGATGGAAATCGCGGTCTCCCCTTTAGTGACCTTTCTGCATGTGCACTGACCTAAAATGCAGGAGGGAGAAATGTCATGGCTTTGTCATCAGCTCCAGCCATGACACTGACACAATCAACTGCAGCCACTGGAAGGTGTTGAATATAAGCTGAACACAGTTGCTTCAGGAGTCTCTGAAAAATACCCCAGGTTGAAAATTTACCTCTGGTTAGAGGCATCTAAATCTGAATATTGAAACTTGATTCTTGGTTTTCTAGCATGGGAAAAGCTCTGTCAAAACCTTTACAGCAGACTTTGGAGACATACGCAGTACCAAGACTCACATCCTTGGCAAACCAAGTAGGCACAAAGGGAGCATTTTGGACCTTAAGATCAGAAGGACTGTCAGAAAACAGCCACCCCTTTCGGCTTGTACATGCTTACAGTACAACAACACTAAGGGTGGTGGCTGACAAGTCCCAGTGTGGCAAGCTTTATTTCAAATGGACAAGTGCAGTCATAGCATATAATCCTGCTTGCAGGGTACCACTGTCTGAGAAATTACTGTGGAAGGAGTTGTGCAAAAAGACTAATTGCAAACAGACTATAGATAGCCACTGGAAAAAGTGAAAAGGTGGAACATTACTGGCAAAATACTGGCTAGCTACTGTGTATAATGTTAATGGCAACAACCAAACAACTGAGAGTACATGATGCCTCTGGAAACAGTCTGTGAAAGAGTCTGAAGAGGAGTTGCGACCTGCCATGAAGGCCATTCACTGTTGTGTTCCCCCAACAGCCCCGTGCTCCAGGCTGATCCCAGCCCCAAGCCCTCCAGCTGCTGGAAAAATGCTTTTTCAACCTTCTCTTTATAACTGCTCCTGTAAGATTGCATTACTGAGACGCCTCACCTCTAAACTTCACTTGCACAGTCAGAATGAAACCCTCAGCTGCTTCCTCGTGTTAAATACTACCTCCCCCTTCTGGCTAACGGCTCTCCTAGCCAGCAGCCTCAGCAGCACCCTCTGTTCCCATAGAATCATAACATCGTTTAGGTTAGAAAAGACCCTGAGCTCCTCTGGAGCACATCTCTGATGTTCCACAGTTAGAGCTCTCTGGTCCAAACACAACTAGAGCATAATAACAAGGAAGATGAGGAAAACCCGTGGTGTTCAGAGATGAAGACAGAACGAACTTGTCTCCACCGAAGTGGGTATTGCAGTAGACCTCTATGCCAAGGTGACGTGCAGGAGTTGGATGTAGTTCAGCAGCCTGTCAGCATCTCATGCCTACTGCAGCACAGGCAGCGGAAACAGTAACAACCTTGATTAAACAGCCCTGTTTGTTGCTTAATGAACGTGGCAAGCAGTAACCTACAACTGTCAATGTTATGCTGCCTCTGCTAGAGAAGAGATGCGTGTGGTGAGAAAGATCCAAGCAATAGTACTTTATTGGCTAAGAAATTTAGCGTGACCCTGGCCATCATGAGATCAGATAATTTGGTGTGGTCCACAGAAACATTTCTACACCTACGCACCTTGCCTGTAATTCTCCCCAGAGTGATTCTGAAGATTGAATGTTTTCTTCATAGATGAAAGCAGTATTTTGGGGATCTTCTGAAAGTATGCAGTGCAATATTAAGGACAGCACATCCTCCCTCCCTGGCGTCAACAAGAACAACAAAATAGAGAAGGATGAAGCTGCTGGAGCTGATATTACTTCAGTGAAATATTTATATACAAAGCTGAGGTAAGTATTATGCAAACTATCAGTATATACAAAAATAAAGATTGTGCCTATTTCTGGAGGATAAAAAGGGAGAAAAGTGCTGTGAGCATCAGTGTCAGCTCAGTTGTGGATGAACTATAGCAGACACGATATTCATAGTTTGTCCCCTTTAATTAGTCTGTGGCTAAGGACACTGCTACTTCCCCAATAAACACAGACTGGAAATTTCTAGGTGTGTCAGATTGCTGAAGGAAACTCCCTGACACCATAAAAACACTCCAGAATGGGATGTGTGGGGAAGTTATTGCATATGACATCCTACCTCTATTGTGTTCCCAGTAGCCTGAGACAGTTTCAATGACAGTTCAGCGACGTCCTGTTTCTCCTCTGCAGTGATACTTGCTGGTACAAGAGGATTTCTCTCCCACCTGCTGAGGTTTAGTTGCATGGGAAGAGATTTAGCCCCCAAAGATTATTGGACTTCTCCAAAGCCTTCCCTGCTTGAACTGTTGTTTGTGTGGGAGAGTTTGTGAACAACAGAGCATAAAACTTAGATCAAGTTAAAGATCTAAAGAAGATTTCTTGGCAATGTAAACCATAACCACCAGCCGTTGATTATTGGCCTTAAAACTAAGCAACTCTGAAACATTTTGCCTGCATATCTCCTGTTCTAATATGATAATTAGTGTTGCCTGGGCTGAGGATTTTGAGTCTCATCCTGAGCCTGGGGTTCAGTGCTTCCTCTTTGCATAGCTCGTCAAGGATTTTACCCATTGGCACCTTGTAAAAGGATTTTGGTTTTTCTCCACATATTTTAAAAGATGGTCTAAGCAGATTTTGCCAGGGACAAGCCACCAGTGAGAGCATTTCATTTAACCTCTGAATTTTCTTCTTTTTCTTTGTCTTTGCTTTTAAAACATCCTTACCACTTTACTTTTCCAAAAGAGGATCCTGTGCTTTAGGCATTTGGCTGTATAGTTACCACTGTCTTTACATTTCCATCTCTTTTTGTTTTAGGCTTATCACACAACCGAGAGTAATTGTGATCACTGTATATTTTGCTTTGACTACAAAGTAGAAGCTGACTGAAAAAAAAAGTATGATTAATGCTGGTGCGATATTGCCTTAGAATCACTAGAGTAAGAGTTTTCACACCAGTGTTTTCTTCAGTACTAAAAAGAGTCAGAAAATAATGCAGTTAATCCTAATAGCATGGTATATTGTAAGGCAAGATTTGAGAACAAATTTGGTGTTCACGGTTAGTTGCCTTTAGCTGCAATCCTCTGTAAATGTCATTCTGAAAATATTTGGAGAATTACAGACTTGTCCTATGTCATACCAGGGATGATGGGATCACAAGGAAAGGGCCATACTGTATCTCATTCCTGAAACTATGACTGGAGGTGAAACACATATATTGCCACTGCTCTCTGCTTTTCTTAATGGCTTCAAATGAAAGGAACTGGGTTTCTTGAAGAACAGGCCCCTGTCCTGCTGGTTGGTCTTTGTCCTCCTCTTCACAGGATGCAGCCAGAAGAGTGCAGTGCCCTCCAGCCCATGGTGGAGGGCAGAAGACAACAGGTGCTTCAGCCAGGTCAGTCAACTCAGCTTGTTCACAGGAGAGAAGAACCTGTCCTCCATACAGGGGTGGCTCCCTGCAGAGCAAGTCAGCTGTGCTGGCTCAGGAGTGCCTGTGCAGGTGTGAAGGGAGACCCCTGAGGGGTCAGAAGCAGGAGCAGCTGCTAGGTGGTCATTTTGGGAGAGGTTGTCAGGTCCCACCTGCACTTCAGGGAAGGATGGCTTGTCTCTGAGCCAGGGACAGTCCCTGTGGAGCCCAGGCTACCACAGACATGTTGGGGGCTGCCTGTAGCCGGGAGCCCCTCCACCCAGGTGGTACCACATCATGGGCCAGACCTGGCCACCCAGAGGGAAGCGAGCAGCTCCGTCCTTGCTGTTGTCTTGATCTACATCCCCAGTATTCTCTTACTGCCATGTCTTTTCTTAACTGCTACCCCCTCTCATACTCTTTCCTAACATCTTCATTGTCCTGCAAGATGAAAGACATTCTCATATAAGAAAAGGAATATGCCCATATTCTTTCACAAATGTGTAGGTGTGTATTCCAGTGAAATATATGCATTCTAAAAGGCATATTTTTCCTTTTGAATAAAGTTTTTGTAAAATTGTGAGTTGCATATGGACAAGTTGGCTTACTTTTTTTGTATGGTCTCTTTTAGCTTTTTGAAAAAACAATACATTAAAAATATGGGGGTAGCAGACAAAAAGACAGATTTGTCATTCGAAATGTTTTAACACAAGTAATGCAATCTAAATGTAAGATCAATTTTCTCCGTGATTTATAATTAGCGGTTTGCAAAACATGTCTTGTTTGGCAGCCTATATTGTGAAAGGATTGATTTCATCCAGATTTATGAATTTTACCAAACCCTGTGGAATGTGCCAAACCTAAGCCTTGTGTTACTTGAAGGGGAAGTTCACCTCGTCGGAGCGAAGGAAAGGGGCTCTGTTGGACAAGCAAGTGACTGTGGCCACCGCAGAGCAGCCCCAGCCTGTGTGTTCAAATCCACAGGGTGGCAATGTAGACAACCCCTGCGTGCGACTGTGGGTCATGTTCAAGCTGGTGCCATGGCTACCGCAGGTCCTTCAGAAAAAGACGCTAAGCCTTCCAAGATCATTAGCCATGCAATTACACCGATAAGGAAATTTGAGCTAGATGCTATACCAGCATATTTGCTTCTGCAAATATTTAACAACTGATAGATAACAACCACTGGAACCTGGCATTACTGAAGTAAGATAAACTTCTCCAGAAAGACATTTCGGATTTATTCAGTAGAAAACTATCTGGAATGTATTTTTGGATCTTGATAGAAACTGCTTGCACATGAAACTTGGAATTTTTCAGATCACCCTAATACAAGTGTGAATTTATTTCATATCCTCTCATTTTGCCTTCATACAATCTGATTCCTAAAGGAAGCTACATTCATTCCTTCCATGTCAGCTTGCACTATGCTTAAAGAAAAAGATGCTATTTTAGGCTCAATAAATTCTACACAGAATCTGGATTGTCAAAGATTTCTGACTACACAGACATTAGATTGTAGCTGTAAGATATGTTGTGTGGACAGTATGTAATCACAATCTGATTCAGTTATTGAAAGAGGTTGTACGTATGACTTCGCAAAGATTTAGAACTAAAGCCTACAAGTCAGGGAATGTAGAAATATTATGGGGAGGATGCTGGGTTTTCTTCTGTGTCTTCTGTCTGGTCTTTATTACTGCCTCATATTCCCTACAGCATGAATACTGGGATTATCTTCCTACAGTTCAGGAGGCAGAATAATAACTCAGATTAGTTGTGAGCTCCTGGACTGTACAGTTTCTTGCTATTGACCAATAGGTCAAAGTTTTTCTGTTAAATTGGAAGTTGAAGAGCTGCAATTTGGAAGTTCTCTATTGCCACTTAAAAGTGAAAACTGATTTTTCTAGATAAGGAAAGTACAGTAAATATAGTCTTTTTGGACCCTCATAGACCAGTGGCCGCTTGTCCACCACTGGATGTATTAGTCAAGCTAAATAGGAGATATAACATGAACAAAATCTAAGTAAAGATCTGATGGTGATGATAAGCTGTGCTGACAGTAGAAATGATGTCTAAGGTGAGGTTACTAATGCAGTTCCTCAAGGATCAGTTTAGGAACAGTCTTTTGCCATTCTTCTACTAATGACCAAGGACAAAAAGTAGTAGCATGTTAGCAAAATACTCATGATGCAATCTCCGAAGTATTGTGAATGCTGAACATGTATCATCCTGGAAGAACTGAGTAGCTCAATATACTGGAGTATCAGAAACTGGGTGAAGTTTAAAACATGCTTTTGGTAACTTACAGAAAGAAGTTCTGCTGCAAGCCAGGAAATCCTTAGTTGTAACCACCAAAAGAGGGGAAAGGTGTTGATCCAGTGGTTAATTAGGAGACAGCTCGTCAATAGAACTGACAGGGACATGAAAAAGGCAAGTGCTATCACTAGGCAAACTGATAGAGATATTTCAAGTCAAATTAGGGAAATACTAATACCTGATTACAAGGCACAGGGAAAATCCACCTGGGCTACAATATATAGTTGTCCACATCAAGGATGAAGACTTCTTCTGCAACTTTTCAACTCAAAAGATAATGAACAGCCTTCTCGGGGTATAAGAGGACTGAAAATCTAGACTAGCCTTTTAGAAATAGGGAGTACCTAAAACCCAATTTTGAATTGACACAGTAAGGTTGCAAAGGGATGCTGTGATAGGTTCACCTTTTTCAGGGGCTAGACTTACAAGATCCCTTCTAATTCTTTGTTTTGGCCACCCTGTATCATTGCATGCAATGAGCTGACAAAATTCTTTCCTACAACACACACTGTGTTAGATTTTATTTCTAGTTTTCAGTGGCGAGCACTTATCTTTTGATAACACTGAGATACAGATGGCACAGTCTTGTTATGATTTGTACTGAAAGAATGAGGATGTGAGTAGTATCTGTGATATTTGTTAACCAGTGTATCTTTTTTATTTTTGACCAGTGCATCATAGGGTCACAGAAAAGATGAAGGGACCTTTGATTTCAAGCCCGTTTACAAGAAAGTTGTTATAGTCTTCAGACCTTGTTCTATAATGATTAGAGGTGTTAGGGTAAGCAGATTATGCTTATGATTTTAAAGGTCAGATTTTATAATCCCTTTCATTCTTCATCTTTTTTGTCAGAGCATTTAGTAGGGTAGGATCTCTTACAGAGACGGAAGAACATGTTTTGGCAATTAACAGGGAACATGCAATTCTGTAAGCATACGCTATGGGAAACTGAATGTGATGGTGATTCACAAGCAGTTTATCTTCCTGATAAATAGTATGAAACCTCTGTATTCAGTCTGTGGCCAGTGGAATCTTTTTACTCCATATTTGCTAGGGCTATATATGTATTTAAGTGAGTTTAAACAGGGGAGTGGCAAGGGGTGTTTCATAACCTTATAGGCGATTACAGTTTATAGCCAAATTATCTCCTGAATTACATTAGCTGAAATCAATGTCTTCTACTAGATGAACAGACTGTTCCATAAAACCTTGACAGATAAAGCATTAATAAGTGTCAGAGCTGACTTGGTCAATCAAATGATTTGCTGACACTTCTTTTTACCACAAGCCTGCACTTTCAAGTTTAGTGCCAAAGGTTCACTATATATAGCTGAAGACAGCAAATAAATGATCTCTTTTTGTGCAGATTTCTAACTAGCTGCCTGTTTCGTTATCTCCTCACTGGGGCAGCGTTTTCACTCGGGAACTAAAATATGGTGAAGCTACAGTTGCCCAATCCTGGCCTGGAGGACAGGATACCTTCCCATGCAGAACTTGAGGTCCTTGAGAAAGAAGAGGCAGACTCCAGACCAAAATGGGATAACAAGGCTCAGTATATGCTGACGTGTGTAGGGTTTTGTGTGGGTTTAGGAAATGTGTGGCGGTTTCCGTATCTCTGTCAGAGCCATGGAGGAGGTATGTCTTTAATATATCTTAACTAACTTTGGCTATAAACTAAGTTTAATCTCTCTTTTGGGAATCAAATAATAGCATATGCTTAGAACTGGTCAGTTCCTATAAGAATAGCGATGTTCATCTCTAGAAGACCGTCTTAATGGAGAAGGTTTTTTCACAGGTTATGAGCACCCACTGAAGTCATGTTAGTGATGGAAGAAAAGGAAGGGACTGTTTTTATTTTGGGATGTGGGACTGATCAAATCAGTCTTGCACTGTCATGTACATAGCATGTTTTCTCAATCTAAAACTGATGTTACTTTGCATGCATACATATATATAATGTATATTTAAAAATATTCGTAAACTACTTGGGAGTGTGATTCTGATCACAATCCCAAATGATCTTTTCATTATAGGGTTTTCATTGGTTTTGGACTAAACTGTGCATCAGCTGTAGGATCCATGCGTGTGTAATTATTAATAGGAGTAATAGCGTGAAAGTAGTTAATGTTAAGAATATGTTTTTAGAAGCTAGTGTTATTATGTCATTTAAAATCCAAATGTATGTATTTAGCATATGATTTCCTGTGACTCCTTAGGGTTCAGGTTAGGACTGCAGGACCACACTAAAAATTTTTCATTGTTTTGCATTTTGTTTTTAAAGATGATCTTGAGCTGATCCATTGTTTAAATATTATATGACAACATAAATTCCTCATTTTCTGACAGTCTTTTCTGCTCACTGCCTACTTTTTATCTGCATTTCACTCTGCCATATGTGTAAAAAGTGTTTGTTCCTTTGTGATGTTTGATCTTGAAAGAAAATTTTTGGCTTAAGGAACAGTATTTCAAAGTAATTTTTATTAAATGTACACAGTAAGATGTTAAAAACTCCTTTACCTAGTTAGAGTAGGGACCAAGGAAGGCTCTCTGGGGAGCTGCTGGTACAAATTCAGGGGTGTTGAACAACAGATGACTCAGTTACAAGAAGAGATGCCTTTAACATTAAGATTTTTCTAAGATGGGCTGGTGTTTAGAGTTTGCAGCTCAAGTTGAAGGTCATTTGCAGCACAGCCAACTCTTGCAACAAAAAAGTTACAAGGCACTAACCCCCTTTCCATGTGTAACAATTTTAATTTGAAAAAGTGGATGGATATCTCCAGAATTCATGGTACTCATTGGCTTTTCAGGTTCTTCTACTTAGAAAGTGGACATGCCTTCTTTCCCAGGGTTGTTTCATTGGCACTTTCCTGCTTTTCTGTCTATCTTTCCTTTCCCTCATGTTCTAACCATATGAAATGCAGCTGAAAAATAAACATCCAACAGACCCAAAGAACTCAGTATGGATCATGTTTTTTTGACTGATGTCAGTGAAGAATTATCAATTGCTTTTGTGTGTGCGTCAGTACTGTTTTAATTTATCCTGTGGCAGCAGTTATTTTTCTTTCTTATCAACTTGTGGCTTGTCCTTGCTCAGGAACACTAACACCAGTTATCCCCGGCTTCTTGCTTCCCCAAGACTCTCTCAGTCAAATTTTAGGCAGAAGGTGAAAGGCAGCACATAGTAAAGAAATTAGGTGGCTGGCTCTGGGCTCAGAGCTACTGTACAGATATGTGTCCCTATAGCCAGGCTTGCTACTCTCTCTGTCAGTTCCTATGCAATGCTGTGAGGCAATACATAAAAGTGGGCAGCAATGCCTTCCCATGGCTTCTTAGAAAAGACTTCTCAACTTCATCACATGTGAAGGTGGAGAGCTGTTGTCTGATCCTTCTCCCTTCCCTGCTGTACCGTGCACCTCAGCCTCTTCTGGTAGGGCTTAATCCATCTCCTGCCACGACTGCCATCCTCTCAATGCGGTGCCTATTCTCCAACTTCTCCCTTCAGTTAGAAAACAAAAACGGCTCTTGCTGTTGTTTGGATGGATGGCTTTGAATTTGAACATGTGACTATCTGTATTGTAAAAACAGATCTTGAAGTTCTATTTCTGAAGATATTTTGGTGCCGAGACATGTTCTACCTCATGCAATTTTCTGGCTTCTGCTTCCCTGTTTCCCATTCAGCCATGCTCACAGCACAGCAAACGCCCAATAGATGCCGCAATCTGCATCGCTTTGGATTGCACAAATGCTTCTAAGTCTGGCTTGAGCTACCTCCTGTTGGAAATGCATATTTACTAGATATTTTGGACACATTTTGCCTTACTCTTTGCCACTCAGCATGATGGCCAATATGATTCATTTATCTTTGCTTTTGTGTGGCCAGGTCAGGGACACAGATGTGCCTCTGTAACAGAGTAGGGGCAAACTGCAACATCATGCACCTTCTTCCAAGTTAACTAACACAAAGCATACACCACAATCATGAGTGCACTGACAAAGCTCCATTTTCGCTTGGTCTGTCCAGTGCCTTTACCCTGGAATATGTATGCCTTCACCCTTTGTGTCTTCAAGGTGCGTCTTCACTGAATCCTGGATGCAGAGCAGCAGGAATCCCTGCTGCTGCTCTTTTTCATTGGAGATGGGGATTATGCTGCTCCTAAGTCTGTCCCTGGCATGATTATTTTATAGACCCATAAAGCTCACTTTGGATAAGGTGGTGGATTATGGCCATGCATTAAAAGATAGACAAAAATGCAGCTATTTACCACACAGCAGGTATCTGCAGGGGATAAGAAAAAGTCCTACGTGATCATATAATTAGAGGTTGTCTCATAAGGTGCATGCAGAATCAAGGTTGTATAGACTACCTTATGAAAATAATTTCTAATTTCTGAGGGCTGACTTGCTATCTTAACTTCTTTCTTTTTGAAATATGAATTATATGGATGAACATTTGGAGTCATTTAGTACAAATGAGGTCTGTCAGCAAGGGTGTAGGTATTTCAGCAAGGGCGCTCCCAGATGAGGCTGGATGTTCACCTACTTTCTGAATCAGTGCTTGCACATTTTATATCCCTCATGAAACATAAACAGACTACTGTGAAGTATAAAATTTACCCTTGTAGTACTTGGACTTCAAGGAAGGTGGATTTTTTCTCTGCAAATCGGCTGTGGTGAAGGTAGTCAGGAATACTGAGTATATAGATAACTCTGATTTTCAGATCTTTGAACCTAAATCTAAAATTATATGAGAGCTGCTTCTTCCTACACACAACACGACGATAGTGTTTTAACATTGTGATATACAAAAAGAAATGGGTGGTTGCATAATTTACTTATTTTGTTGTCATAGACTGTGACTTTATATTTTTAAAAATTGAATATTTACCCCAGTAAAATTTAATGGAGTAAATCACATTTTACCTTTTTAATGTCTTAGAAGTTGTAAAATACATCATTACCACAGGTGAACAAGATTTCAATATACACACAGTGTAAAAGCTACGGTGTTTGCCTCCATGCTTTCACCAGTTTAATGAGATTGAAATTTCCTTTCATTTGATAGCTATCTCTGACATTACACATAGATTTTGTTTAATCTTTATTGAGCAATATCCCATTTAATCAACGGTTAAACATTTTTGTTTCGTCCTTGTTGAGTATTATAAAAAAGAGGACATATATTTAATGTTTAAACCACTGATTAAAAAAAAAAGTCTAAGTCTACAGCTCGCGTATGTCTGCAGTAAACCTTGCCACTGCGTGAGGGAAAGCTTTTTTATTTCTGTGTGTGCCACACTGAATGAAGTGACAGTAAAACATCAGCAGTTCCTCGCTGGTACTGCTACCCTCACTACAGCAGAGGTCTAAGGATATGACAGTACAGAAAAACATCTCCATCTGAAGTCTACCTGTCTTCCCTTTATGAGGAGTTATTTGAAAGCCTTTTTTTTTTTTTTCATTTTCACATTTGAAACTCTTAGATTAAAGAGAGAGTAATATCTATGCAGGTGTCCAAATCAATTATGTGTTTTGAAATACAGTACCAAAACGGGATAAGAATCTAGTATCTCAGCTGTAAGGTTTTCAGACTGGAAGATTACTCATTGTTTATATACATCTATACAGCATTTATTTTCAGATTATTGACTTATTTGCTAGGTTTATAAAATAGTGACAGCTTAAAAAGCATTGATTTATTTTTTTTAATGTCCCATATAGCAGCTTTTCAGAGTTGTTATCACTTGTAGCTTCTTTCAGAAAGGTTGGGGAGATATTGAGAGAAATGGAAAATAAAGCAGAGTCAGACTTCTGAGCTGGCTGTTAGAATTGAACCCTGGAAAGAGAAGAACCCAAGAAAGAGCAAAAAGTGGCATACATACTTGAAAACTGCAGTTTTATTTCTCTTGAAAATATACAAATATTCCTACAACTAAATATTGGTAGCTTTATTTATTTGTCCAGTTCTGACATGGCACACCCTGCATTTTTAACTCATCAGAGCTACCATAACACCTAGCCCTTCAAACTAGAGATTTTAGTTTTATCTGTTTGCTTAGGGATATAAATTCTGTACTGCAGGTGTGTACATGCACCGTGTACTTATGTCTGGGATGACAAAAGGGGTGAACAGATACCCACCTTCCTCATTTGTGTCCATCCCAGAACCTGAAATTTATTTCCCAGTAATTCCAAGGTAGCAAGGAAGCCAGGGAGCTGTGAGCACACAGTTGGGCAGCACACCATTTTCATGTGATAGATGGCTCCACGAAGATCATCCTTTCCCCTTTTTGTGGCTGCACAAGGTCATGGAGTCCCCTTACCTGACTGCTCTGTCAAAGATGTGGCGTGCTGAAAGACTTCTTTTGCGACATCTTAATAAGGGGACTTCTGTAAAGTATCTTGAAACCTCAGGAAATACTCTGAGGTTGATAGAGCACTCATGGCATGTCCCCCACAGAAGATGGTTCAATTCTGAGAGTCTTTTTTGCACTTTGGTGCAAAATTTGGTGCACTGTGCTGGCAACAGGAAGACTTATGGTGTAGGGACAGTGCTGTTGCTGAATCTTGCTGTCTTTGGAGGTTGAGGCATGATGTCTACCCAGGCTGCTAGAGCTGTGTGAATGGAGGTGCACATTTATGGTTTACAAGGATGTTTAAGTATAGAAAAGATGGAGTCCAAATCAGAGTATCAATCAGACTCCTTTCTACTGAAGGCAAAAAGCTGAGACTACCTTTGAATCCTTTCTAAAGGAAATGCTTTTAATGCTTCATAGGAAACAGCCTGATCTTCCCTCCCTTCTGCTAACAGAGATGGTAATTACCAAAAAAAAAATATTTTCTTTGACAGGTATGTTAAGAAACAGGTGGTCATAGATCAAAAGGACTATAAAGACTGTGTATTTTTTTATGCAACAAGATCTTTGACCTGGGGGGGGGGGGGGGTGGGGTGGAGAAGGAATTCCTGATCATGTCCCTAAGTGATCTTACTTTGACCTGATGAAAAAAAAAAAAGTTACATGTCTCCATTAGCAGTAAAGACGGTTAAGCAATGCACCTTAGCATAACTAACTGCCAGTCCATTCTTAAATTTCAAGAGATGATTTAAAATCACTGCAAGTTGAGTTTCAAAGGGTGACAAGGACTTACCCTGAGCACAAAAATTAAGAGTATTTGGATCACGTAGCTGTACAGATTCATCTTCTGGACTTAATTACTACCGTTGCTGAGGAAGGGCTTTACCACAGAGAAACGAGTTTGTGGTACAGAAGAGACCTATCTGGCATCCCAAAGGGGTGGTAAGAAGAAAAGCTCCAGATAGAGCAGCTGTACAAACTCTGTAGGGCCAGGTTTCAGACTCAGGAGCTGTCTTGGGCTTAAAACAGAGAGAATGCTCTGGAACTGAAACTTTTTAGCATAAACACAACTATCTTGTCCTTATCTCATCTTACCCTCATGAGAGCTCCTGGACAGAGTGCGAGGGGGGAAATTGTGCCAGCCTGGCATGAGGTTGGAGCACACAACATATTCCTGTCTGCTTGCAGCTCCATGCAGTGACACACAGCGGTCTCTGTGAAGGGCCAGAGGCCCTGTGTGTGGAGCTTGTCCCACTGACCCTCCCATGTAGGGAGGAAGCCATCAGAATGTAGGGGGACGGCTCTCAACAGCGAGGGGGCATGCATCATGTACACTGCAAAAATCCTGTTTTCTATGAAAGCAAGAATAAAACAGTTAAAAGAAGTGTTATTCACAGAGGATGTCATATCAGTAAAGAACAAATTCTTTGATGCCAAATCTGCGTGCACTGCATGTCTAATCAGATGAAGAGGGGCCGTTATGTGCACATCGCTCCATGTTCCAGCACAGTTAAGCAAGTCCATACAGACAACATGGGAGACACCTTTAAAAATGCCAGGAACTGAAAGGACAGAGGGAGTCAGTTCCTTGCAGTGACTGAGTATGAGGCAGTTTCAATGAAGCCCAGAACCTCTGCCAGTGCTGGGTAAGACTTCTGCATCACCAACAATGATGCCAGGGCACAGGCAGCTGAGAATTACATCACCATTCCTGGTGTAGCTCTATTTCAGCAGCCAGTCAACAAAAAATATATTTCCTGGTGCACCAGTGATTAGTTATTCAACCTGCTGTGTGGCATGTGCATTTTCAAAGTGCTTAGCATTTTGAATAGCATCTCATGTATTCAAAATGACTGATTTTGATTAGCAAATGTTAAAAATGTCAGTGGAAGACAGGTGAGTAACTAGCATTACACAAATTCCATAGGAGTGGAAAGCAAAAAGTATAGTTTGCTAACTTCATTATAATAGTGGCCACTTGATACAACAATATTGTTTTTAGCAGACTTTATTGAAGTGCACAGAAAGTGAAAATTTTGCAGTAATGGTAGTTTCTAAAACTGGTGTAGACAACATCAAGAAGATACCCATGAAGCAGACAAGCATGCAGTTCAGCTTTTTCAAAAAACATTTGACTGCCTTGGATTCAAAACTATAGTTTCCATTCTTCAAATTTCTTCTTTTACTCACTATCTGATTTTCATTGTGTACATGAGGAAAAAGTCAGCAAATGCCCAAACTTGAACCATTCACATACTGTTTTTCACTTTTTTAATGCACTGAGATTATTTACTGCCTATCATTAGGAAGTTAAAGACTTTTTGTAACAACAACCATAATTGTTATTATGTATAACATGTAGCAATATTCAAGCATTTGACTCTGCACTTTGATATTCCAGTGTGGTGCTCTCTTATCTCTCATGTCCCAAGTACACTTTGTTCAGGAAGAAATTAATTTAAAAAACTTGTCCTATACTAACCGGCTTTGTCATAATTAACAAGGTTCGAACCCTGAACTTCAGATCTCATCTACTCAAACATAAAAGCTGTTGAACACAGCTGCCAGGAAGTTATTGGTTACTTTATGCAGACAGCCCCAGGCTCCTGCCTAAGGTTTCAAGGCATGTTGCTTAGTTCATTCAACTCCTTCATATAATTTGCATGATTCCCGATTATAATAAAGCCATAATCTTTTGCAGAAAAAGCAAAGGAAGTCATTCCAGGAAAGTAATTAACTTTCCTTCACCTTACCTCCTCTTATAAAACCAAGGTGGCTTCTTCAAAATTTAACCTTGGGAGTATTTATGTTTGTCACTTGGACAGAATAAGAATTCCTACCTGAAACCACATATGTAATGAAGTTCCATACTTGGGCAATCAGGCAGAAACACTGATCAGAAACCGGAGAACGGTTTCCACAAGTAGGCCTACAAGTCACTCACTATGTTAAAAGCCCACAAATCTAACGTTTATGCTTTATTGTAGTACTTCACTGATGGGAAATGGTCTTTTTCCTTATCCATTTCAGGAGCCTTCATGATCCCTTTCCTGATTTTGCTAGTCCTGGAGGGTATCCCCCTGCTTCATCTTGAGTTTGCCATTGGCCAAAGGCTGAGGAAAGGCAGCGTGGGTGTCTGGAGCTCTATCCACCCTACCCTGAAAGGGGTTGGTAAGTCTGAAGAGGATGCAAAAAGCCACCTGAGAAAGCACAAGTTTCTGAACTGATAATCTGAAGAGCAAATCTTCAGGATTTTATTCCAATGTGCCATAAGAAATTCCAGGATATATTACTTTTCCCTTCTCACTAACACTCCATTGATAGGTCAAACTAATCATGATGAGGCACTACAGCAATATTGTGTCCACATTCCCATGTGGGTCTAGCTAAAACCTTCCTCTAATCTGAGACCAGTTTGGGGCTTCAGACGTATTTTCTGTATTATCAATATTGGCTGGTTTTACCATTAAGTTAAATGTTTAAGTGTGCCAAAAATTTGTTCTGTGACTGTTCTGTGGATAAATAGCTGAATCTTTCCCTAAGCTGGTCTACCAGACTTCAGCTTCATGTAATGCTACTTCCTTACATCTGAGAGAGCTACCATGCCAAAAGCCATGGAGGCAGTATTTTGCAGTGAATACTTCTTCACATCTGGACTAGACTTCCAAGCATCCAAACACTCCATCTAACAATGTAGTAAAAGCAGCATTATGCACACAGCATGAAAAACTCCACAGATACTACACTGGAAAGACAGGAGGTGCCATCCAAACATGAGGAAACACTGTGAGGGTGAAGAAACTCTGGCACAGGTTGCCCAGGGAGGTTGTGGAGTCTCCATTCTTAGAGATATTCAAAATCTGCCTGGACATGGTCTTGGGCAACTGGCTTTAGGTGGCCTTCTTTGAGCAGGGGGTTTGCCCAGATGACCTCCAGAGGACCTTTCCAATCTCAGCTATGCTGTGATTCTATGATAACCAAAGACTTGAAAGGGAATAAATGCAGCCAGTTAGGACTATTGTTGACATCCACTGTGTCTGTAAATCAGTTACAGAAGATACTTGTTCATTGCATCTGGAATTTTTCAAACTTCTTCAGAACCTAAGGGCCCTCAGGAGCTAATCATTAGCATTTACTGTCTACCAGAGAAGTCACCAGAGGTTGATTACTTGGGAGCAAGCAAAGAAGGAGAGATACCACCTTGAATCCTGCACCTTTTCACAGATTGTGCCTCTTGGCACCCATCCATCCTATACACCACCACCTCTGCTGGCCTCTGCAGTGATATTGTGGAAGAGGAAGACAGTCTGGGTCTCATTTAGGCAAAATCCCAAGTCAGTTGAGATTTACATGTACCCAGCATCCCAAACTCCCCAGATATCAACTGGCAAGACTGTGAACAGGATTGTGTGGTGTCTGTAAGGAGTTAGTCCCCCCATAATGTTGTCTACTATGTGAGTCTCAGTTTCAGTCCCAGAGTAATTTTAGGCTGTAAGTCTATGTAGGACTCACCTGGCCAACCTTTAGGTAACAAATTTAGAGTGATTTAACCTACATCCAAAATAGAGGAGAGGGGAAAGGCTATAATCCCTGGAATTAGGGTGAGGAGGAGAGTGGGGAAAGGTTGAAGCTTATACTTATATATTTTGATATGTCTTGAAGATGAAAGTATTGAAATTTACACTGAATTGTTCTGATTTTATTTTTTTCAGGCATAGCAGCAATGTGTGTATCCTTCCTGGTGGGTTTATATTATAATACTATTATTGCCTGGGTAATGTGGTATTTCTTCAATTCTTTCCAAGAGCCCCTGCCTTGGAGCAGCTGTCCTCTCAATGACAACAGAACAGGTATACGTTATGAAATATTGTATTTTGTTCCACAGCACATTCTTCTGTTTCTAGCAATTAGCCTAATTGAGCCTCTTTCTGTAAAACAACAGTAAGGCATGGCAGTCCTTTCAGGAACTTTATGCTATTTTGATACTTGTGTTTTGTAAAAATTCACATTATATAAAATGTGATCAACGCTTAATCTTTGAGACAAACTTTGACCTTTTATATGAAACTTCAGGGCTGATTTTGATAGATGTGTTCACATACAGAATATTCTTTGCACTTTGTAGTGCAAATCTAGCATAAACATTAACATTTTCCAGATTTAGACAATGTGTTTCATCCATCTCATCACCAACAGCCTTCTGTTAGCATATTGAAAAGGAAGGGGGGGAAAAAAAAGAAAAAAAAAGAGAAAAGCATAATCCATAGGAAACACCTGTATCTTTCAATATGACAACAGTCTATAGCTCCTTGGATACTGCTTGGTGACAGCAGCTTTGTTTTTCGTAGTCAGTCCTGCATGAAACTGTATGAAGCAGGTTTTTCTGATGGGTCAGTGAACAGCTCTTCAGAGAGCTTTGCACCTCACCTCCCAGAATAAGTATTAAAAGCCCCATATAAGGGCAGGACAGGGCAGAATACTGCACAGGTCAGCACATTGCAGGGAGCTGAGAATCCAACCTCAGCTGGCAAGACCTTGAACGATGCCCCACAACAGAGGAAGACAAAGTATTGCTGATTGTGGGAGGAAAAGAGTTGCTTGGCTGCAGGCTGTATCAGGCAAGAAAGAGCAGGATGCACGTGGAAAACCCAATGTTGTTTGAGGGTTTTTTTGAAGATGAGGTAGGAAGTGTACAATTATTGGAAAAAATCTGCCTTACCATTTTTCTTCTACTAAAAAGAAAAAGTGTTCCATGCAATATACATACATTTATGCTCAGAAATCCCTCTGCACTTTCTCTGGCACAAGAAGCTTCTAATCTCACATTTTTGGAGGAAAAAAAAAGAAAAATTATAGAGGCAGAAAGGTCTCTGAGTGAGCTTCAAAGATTTTATATGCATGGTTGAATTAATAGAAATAAATAAAAATTCTGTATTAAAACCCCTGGTAAAAAATTGTCTTTCAAATCTCTTGTTTCTGCATGAAACCAGCCTCCAAGAATCTGAAATAAGCCAACAAGAAATTCATTGGCATTAGGGGGTATAATTTAGAACACTGGATTTTATTATTTAACTTCCTTTTTTTCAACTAAATTAAAATACCAAGTGACAAACATTTTGTGGTTACAGATTACATAGAAGAGTGTGCCAAGAGCTCTCCTGTAGACTATTTCTGGTACAGAGAAACATTAAACATCTCCACTTCCATTGATGAATCAGGCACTATACAGTGGTGGCTTTTGTTATGTCTGACATGCGCATGGGGTGTACTGTACGTGTGCACAATCAGAGGCATCGAAACAACAGGAAAGGTACTCTATTTGGGGGTTTTATGAGATTATATAAATTATGACGTTGTGATTCCTTATTGATACAGACTTAATCTTACTGTAGAAACTGCCGGTTTCTTGAGTAAAAAAGCACGTCTAAAGCTTGGTGTGTCATCACGGGGCCTGCTTTTTGAAGATGGAAACCGAATGAATGGAATTTGATTTGATTTATGTGGAGATTATTGTGAGCAATTTGGCTTCCTTGTCCTTATAGGTCCTAGTAAAGCATTCCTTAGGTATTACCACCTTAACATTAATATTGATCTTTAATGCAGGATCAAGGGACTCTGTCTTTTTCCTATGGTCATTCTCTTCAAAACATACATGTACGGATTTATGTGGGTTTGTGCTAGCCCTCATCTCTCTGAAAGAGTGACCAATGTTTGGCTGCCCAGCGAAGCCCTAAAAGTCCATCCTTGCATCAGCAGCATCAGCCTGATCTCAGGGTGTACATTATCTTTTATGCTGCTTTTGAATTATCTGAGTAAAATTTCAACAATGACAATTTGTCTTAAATAGAGCACTGTAACTATAAAAGTGGTTATTATCAAACGGCACATACTGTTCCTCTTGAACATAGTTTTTCTGTAGTCTGTTAATTGTGACTCACATGAAACTTGTCATTATTGTTAGTCACAGTACCTTGTTTATTCCCCCCTTTTCTTCCCTGTGGTGCTGTTTTTATTCAAGTGTTCTGTTTTATTTAAGTGGTTTATTTGCATGTTTCTTGTGCAGGCCGTGTATGTAACATCAACTCTTCCGTACCTTGTGCTTACCATTTTTCTAATCCGTGGCTTGACACTGAAGGGATCAACCAATGGAATTGTGTATCTCTTCACCCCTAACGTAAGTCACTGCATGGTTTGTGCCTTAGTGAAACACAATGTAGCACACTCTGTAATTAACAACCGACTGAAAATTAGTGCCCTCCATTGGTGCTTTTCTAACTGTCCCTCAGGCACCTTTAAAATCTTGATTCTGGGAGGTGAATCCTTTGCATCAGTGTAAAAGCAGACATATACACAGACATTCTCTGTCTCTCTCCCCACACCCCACCAAAATCTGTTACAGAAAATGGAAAGATCATCACAGAGCAATACAATGGGGTTGCCATAAGGGGACTTGCTTTCTTTTCCTGTATTCTAGTTAAGGACAAGTCTGACTTCACAAGTTGTGCAGCTGGGAGTAGAACCCATCTAATCAGCACAGCTATATGGACGAAAGACCTAAGCAAGTGGTTTAACTATAAAACAATTTTTAAACAAAATAAAAAGGGGTTTCATTTTCCATGAGAAGCTCTCAGAATGTTCATTATTAACGCTAAATAATAACCTCCTTTTCTGGAAACCGGCATGGCAGCTGTCAGCTATGGAAAGTAACTTGTTTATCAATTTTCAAACTACTTGCATAAAACCTGCATATAGGGTTTTTTTGGTGGTTTTTTTTTTTTTTTGGGGGGGGGGGGAAACTGCTAAGTTTGACAAAAGTATTGACCTATTTGTTGACATTCTTCAAAAATAGTGAGTTCTACATGGTTAGTGTTCTTGGTTTAATTATTGTTTTAAATCCCTTATATTCAGTCTAAATAGCGATGTTGCATATGCTGAAAGCTGTATGTCTGATGCCTCAGGTTACCGAGCTGGCTAACCCAGTGACGTGGCTGGATGCGGGTGCTCAGGTGTTTTACTCTTTCTCCCTGGCTTTTGGAGGCCTCATTTCATTCTCCAGTTACAACTCTGTTCAGTGAGTAGCCAGTCAAAAGCCAAATTTATATGAATATTTCATTCTTTCAAATGAAACATGTCCACTTTCTCCCTATTGCTATGTTACTTGGGATTGGGACACCAACCCCTCAGCCACGTAAGGCACATCTCTTCTGACTGATCCTAGCTCTCCTGAGCCATGATTTCAGGTCCCAGCACTGGCTGACCTCCTGCACAAAGATGTGTTGCAGGCTGGAAAGAAAGGGACAAGCTCCCACCACCGGCTGATGAGCAGGAGCCTCCTTTGTGGGAACTCTTGATGCACAGTGATGCCCTTTATCTCTTGCACTGTTGGAGCTGGGTGATGGTACACACATTTTGCAGACCACAGTTTAAATCTTTAGCTTAGAGATGAGAAGATATAACTAGGAGTTTTGAAATTCAGATTCAGTTCCTTTCTCTATATATGCACTGGGTCCAGGGAAGAGATGGAGCATCAACTCCTGTCACCCAGGGGCTGACCTGGTCTGCAAATTACAGCGCAGTGCTATATTCTATGCTCTCCCTCACAAAATACTGGAGCAACCACCAATGCCTTTGGTGCTGGCCATCCCTTCAGCACTGCCCTCTTGAAAGACAAACTGTGTGTCATTCTCTGAACCTAGTATTTTCAATAAATGTCTCCCAATTAAGTTTTGGATATCTGGCTTGGTCGTGCATTCAGAAATCTGTGTTTCGGTTACGGCTCAGGTTCAGCCACACCACACGAACATTTCAGTCACCGATGTAGTTCCTTGCCACCACTCCTGATTTCAGATGTTTTTTAAAAGATCATCTGTAACTTTTGGTGCCTGCGAGTCTTGGTGTGAGGTGACAAAGCCCTGCTTCAGGTCCAAGTCAATGTCCCATAACCGTGGGGGGCAGGGATGAGAGCGTTCTGCATCTTTCCAAAAGACATAAAGAAAAAGAGCATTGTCCTCCTGCTTTTCCAACACACAGGCCTGTGGCACCAGACCATGTTCCTTCAATGCTCAGTCATTCATGACTTCAGGAGGAAACTGCAGAAAGTCATGAAATTTCCATGGAGATATAAAAAGAAAAAAAAAAAGTGTGTCTGTGTGTGAAATTCCACAGTTACACTGATGTTGGGCCACCTGCAGTCCAGCACCAGCTGGACCAGGTGTGAGTCACTCCGCTTTCAGATGGTTTAATCTGAAGTATAAATATCTCAGGAAATATCATGAGGCTTCAATGCCATCAGGGATTCAGTCATTCGTAACAAGGAGGAGCTTGAGCATCTTACGCTCTCTGAAAGGAAGGAGTATTTTTATCAAGCCTATCATTGAGAATCTTACACAATCATATACACAAGAGTATGGCAAGGAATTTCCATTCAGTGCCCTCTGCCCAGCAGGGACCTATTTGCAATGCTATAAATGAGGAAAGGTCACAGCGTCACAGGTCTTGGCTGGGCAGGTTTGTCTTTCTTCCCCTCTCAAAAGAGGTCAGAAAATTGAATATAACAACATCATTTAATCTCAATAGCCCTCTCTTGCTCAAGAGAACTGTGATATCAACAGCTTTACAGCCTTCTCATAAAACCATTAACTAATTTAATATTGATTCTTTATCTTCTCCCTCAGATGAATGTCTCTTTCAGGCTCTGCAATTTTTTCATCTTAGCGCAGGTCTGCTGGCAAGAAGTGCCCATAGCAGAGAAGTCTCTACAAAGCACTGTACCTTTCACAAGGGGACAGCTTCTCTGTCTGGACTTATCAGCAAAATGGTCCATCAAATTTCCAAAACTTGAGGACATTTTGAACTATCTTTTGGCCAATAGTCAAACAAATCTGTTCCCAAGTGCTCTTGGCTCCTGCAATTTCACCATACAGAAGTGCTATGAAAATTTTTATTCACTTTTCCTTTCTGACTGTCTGAATCCAGACCTAAAACTTTCATCTTGTAGCAGAATACCCCAGCAGCTAAAATACAGCCTATGGCAATGTGTGTTTGCACACACATATGCCAGGAACAATAAGGAGGAGACATATTTTTCTGCCCCTCATGTTCTACTTTCCATGATCCAGATGTGGAAACAACTCAGGTGGTTATTCCTTATGAATAGGGTCGTTTGAAGGGAAAAAACCCAACCCAAACCAAGACCATAGCTGTTAAATTGCTTAAGGCACCAAGTTTTAATTCACTAAAACCATCTTTAATAGCTGTACTTGTATGCTCTTAGAGAGTATACCAATGTACCTATGCATCTGTAGATTAGTTTTTTGTTAGTCTTTGTAGCTAGTGTTTAGTACTTACTTTGGGAATGTGTTTGAAATCTGTTGTTTCTTTTCTTTGAATTACAGCAATAACTGTGAAAAAGATGCTCTGATTATCTCAGTGATCAACGGTTTCACATCCATCTATGCAGCAACTGTCATATATTCCATCATCGGATTCAGAGCCACAGAAAGATATGATGACTGTTTCGACAAGTAAGTTATTGGGGAAAAAAACACAAAATATGCAGGTGTGTTTGGCTGGGGCAGCTCTGTTAGCCTGATGATAATAAATGTATCATATTTGAATAATTGTAGCTCTTGACCCACATGGTATTGGACTAGTCATTACTTCAAAATATTCTAATCACATGGTGTCAATTGCTTAGGAAGTAATAATTGTTTAAGCCAATTGATTTCCTACATATATGTTGCATAAGCAACCGTATTTTACATTATTCCCCGATCTTTCTGAAAAGTAATAAGGAAGAGTATATTCCATATTTTAATGGGTTTTGAAACAGGTATTTGGAATATAACTGCTTCTGTTGTAACAATTTCCATTTACACAAAGGTTTATTCAGTCTGTGGTATCTTGTTTCACTAAAATATGCTAGAATATAGTTTTAGAGGTAAATGTGAAAAATTAATTTGCAACAATGGGTATGAAACACCATGTTCTGAAAAATGTATTTATTTCACTGCATAGGGAAAAAGTTTCAATAAAACTAGTTCTGTGAAAAATTGGATCTTGCATCACATACTCTAAAAAAAGAGAAAAGGATATTAGGCGGCTGCTGCTACGTCTACTATGGCTGATGTCAAATCCTCAAAGGTCTCCTGATGTTCTTGGCCAAACTATGTAGTTCTGCCTTGGAGATCACTTGCAATGAGCCACTGAAAGCACTGCCCATTTTAAGAAAGCTCCCCATGACCAGGGGGTTCTGAGAGTCCTGGCCACAGCTGGATCACAGTGTAGGTATCTCAGGTACTGCTAGTGACTCTGCATGCTATGTTGGGAAATCTCCTGAACTAATTCATTAAATTCTTCCCATTTTCATTCATTGGATGAAGCTCTACCAACCACTGAAAAATTGTTTAGAAACTTTGCAAAAAATACCCAATGCAGAATTCACAATAATCAATGCCTACTCAGCTGATATGTGGAATGAATGTATGATCCCTGGTCCCTGTGTCAGCTCTGTATTTAGGTTGCCTCCTGGAGAACTTAAATGCTTAGGTCTCATCAGAGGTACCTAATTTCACCAGAGAAATTCAGATTCCATCCTAACCAGGGCTGCCAGACCCTGTGGGTTCCAGTCAAGTCCCTCCACATTCATCCGTAAAAGTGCATGATACATAACGGCAGACACCTTACACATTCCCAGAAGCTGCCCAGTCTGGGAACTGATGCCGGGTCTGTAGTGCAAAGATGGGCACCCAACTTTTGCACAGGTCCCTAGGCTGTCTGTCCATCCATTTAGCTGTCGTCTGTGCTGTGGAAGACAGTATTGGACCCATCTTGGAAGAAGAAAGGAAGATTTGTACATGCACAAAACTGCTGGACTTCCCAGTTTCAAAATCTGATCTTGACATTGTGCTCTTAATAACTTGACGATGAAAATGAATCTTGAGGATGCTTACAAATAAATAGTTTCAGATTACTTGCATTTCATTTTTTCAGAAATATTCTTACTCTGATGAATGCATTTGATTTGCCGGAAGGTAATGTAACCCAAGATAACTTTGAACAAATGCAGCAGATATGTAACGTTACTGATCCAACGATTTTTGCAAGCCTGAAGTTTGAATCCTGTAATCTGGAAACCTTCCTGAATGATGTGAGTTTAACACCCTGACTCATATTGATACCATCATTATGGTAGGAATGTACGGCAATTTTTTAATTTCTTAATGCTTTTTCTTCTAAGGTTGTTGGTTTTTTTATATATTTCCACTGATGTTACACTTGGCTTAGAATGCTCTTGGACTGAAGAATTACTTTGATATTGAAGAGATAAACTGTTTAATTCCTCTGAAAAGTATTGGCAATCTATCAGACTAGCAACAAAACACACAAGCGTTCTAGGCTGGCCTCACATAGCTGGCAAAATAGCAGCAGGTATTTCTCTGGAACTCACTGGCTGCAGCTGTGCCAGGACAAGGTGACCAGGGGAGAGACTCCCAGCGTGAGGAAGCAGCAGGAAGTCCTGTCCCGATCAGCATGAGTGCGTCACAGCACAGAAAGAATGGACCTTGACCCTGGGGTGAAAAAAAGTTAAAAGAAGAACTAAATGGGTGCACCTTGGGTTTTTTTGGTTAAAAGGGTGGTGAATTACAGATGAAAATGTGTGTCCATGAATTTCCATGAAATAGAATTTGTATTATAATTGCAGTAAATATGTTGTTGCATTAGGAGGTCTCTGTGGAAGCAAAAAGCCTAAGTATTGTGGCATGGTGTAGCATACACCAAGTCTAGTGAATACAAATGTAAATTTAGGTGCTGCATGATGTTACCGAGCCTAATTTTGGAGCTTCTGAAATCCTCCACAGGGAGTTGAAGGAACTGGCCTAGCTTTTATTGTCTTCACTGAAGCTATCACCAAAATGCCTGTCTCACCTTTGTGGTCCATTCTCTTCTTCATCATGCTCTTCTGCTTGGGTTTGTCATCTATGTTTGGAAATATGGAAGGCGTGCTCGTACCTTTACAAGATCTCAAAATTATACCCCCTAAAGTGCCTAAGGAACTTGTAACTGGTAAGTGCTCTTCTAGAGACAAGTGACCTTCCCCCTCCCCAGGGAATAACTTGTATGCTGAAAAATCAATGCACCACCCATCTACTTTCAGATCTGTCATGGTCCTAAGGTTCCTAGATAACCTACTGAAGGTTTTCTCATGTCCCCCAACAGAGCAGCTCCTGTGAGGTTCCCTCTGAGCCTGCAGACAGCTGCTCACCCATGACTTGCCTGTCAGCCTCCTCACAATGATTATCACCCCCTCTGTTGGGAAGCTGAAGGACCTAAGCCCTTCACTCAGGCAGGATTTCCCTCGGTGCAATATTGTCCCACAGACAAGGAGGAAGAAGACCTGTTCTGTCTCCTCAGCCTTCTCCCATTTTGTTTGCAACATCTCCCACCTGCGCAATGTTAGGAGAGATTTGACATTTTACCTGCATGAAAACAGGCCTTCTCAGAATATCATCAAAAAATATAGTAGTTACTTATAAAGCTTTCTAGCTACTGGGAAAATATCTTACTTATTTTTGTTTTGCTTTCTTTGCCTAAATGTGCTGTTGTTTTGTTTTTTTCACAGGTCTCATTTGTATGGGGTCTTACTTGTTAGCTTTTATCTTTGTGCTGAAGTCTGGTAATTACTGGCTGGCTCTATTTGACGGTTTTGCTGGCTCTATTCCCTTGTTAATAATTGCATTTTTTGAGATGTTTTCAGTCGTCTACATTTATGGAATAGACAGGTATGAAATACAAGTTAAACATTACTAGAAACTAGTGCATAAATTGATCAGTTATATAGCTGCAATCTTGCTACATATCAGTGCATAGAATTTCTGTTACAGAAATCTCTGAAATTATGCAACTGTAGTTTAGGGTTGCTTATATGACTTAGGTTTCTAAAATGATTCTCAACAAAAAGAGAAAATACTTGCTAAGAGTGCAGTGGGGATTTTTATTTGTACATGAAAGGTTTTCACTTTAGTAATACATTATAGGAGATAATGCTCTGTAACAACCAGCTAAAATAAACACATCCCTAAGATACTGCAAGAAAATATTAAGCATTAGCAAGTGCCCTAGACTATAATAACATGAGTGCAAATAATTTATTTTTGAAGTAGTCATCAGAACATACGTATTTGCAGCAGTTACATAGTGCCACTAGAACTCATTTACATTTTAAATACGGTGAGATTTACAATAAATCTTCAAAACAGAGGTATATCCCAGGAGTGTTTGAAGTTAATGCTAAATGATATTGTCCCAAGCAGGGATCTCCAGGCAGGCTGCAGATACTGTTTTACAGCAGGATGCAAATCCAAAGCTACTGAGATACGTTCTTATCTGATAGATTCAGGACTTTATCAGTTGTAGCAGTGAGTAATTATCCTATCACCTTTCTAGGGATGTAATAAATCAAATTTTGCCATCTTTCTCTTCATAATTAATACATGAGGACTATGAAAAAAGCACGGGGACTTCAATTACCCATAGGTTTTGCTTGACCATACAGACCCTCCAGCTGTGCTGCTCCTGGACAGGGGGTGAATGCCCTTGTGGCCCGTCTTCCCATACTTAAAGTTTTATATTACCTGAGGAGGCACAAATCAATTTAGGTAAATTAGATGAGCAGAGGGAGTGCCCTAGAGAAAGGCAGCTTATTTTAATTTGTTAAGAACAGAAAAGTCTGTGTTGATCACTTTTGCTTCCCTTTAAAATCTCAGAACACTTTACAAAGTCAAATTGAAATTATTCCCAGGACACAAACATGGGCTGAGGCCACAGAGGGGTGGGAATTGATTCAGAAAAGAGCTTCACGCTGAACTTTCATGCTTCTGGCCAGTACACATCGCTGTAGCCCCTGCCCAAAGGTGGTGGTATCTGCTCCAGATGAGTCTCTATGACCTTTTTCTGAGAAAGGGTCATTGGTAAAAAGATGGTGCTCCTGCTTGAAGGAGAACCCACATGTTATTCGTGACACTCACATGAACTACACCTGGACATGCTCTGCAGCTGGGACATGAGGCTCCATATAATTTTAAGAATGATACCTAGATCTTAGAATGTAGGAGTGAAAATAAAATAAATTTACATAGTAATTGAGACTCAGCTTAATCCTGTGTGTTGTTCATAGCTGTAGGACCAACTGAATAGTCCCCTTAGACCTACCCCCATAGGATATGCAGGAAAGGCAGACAAGAGGACTAACAACAGAGGCCCCAACCTTCCAAAAAATAAGTATTTTTTAAGAAGCATGTGTACATGGTGCTGCATCATATGTAGAGGTCATAAATTAGTTCATGACTGATGCAGAGAGTATCACTCTGAATGCAGGGATTGTTTCTTCTTACCAAGACATTTTTGCCCCATTGTCCACTGCATGTTCCATGAATAACCCAAATAACGCCTTTTTAGGTGTTCTTAATAATGTGTAAAGTTAAATATTGTTTCAGTACTCAACCTGAGAAAAATGGTAGAAATCCAAATGAAGCAAACAACATGCATAGAATCTAATTTTTTAAATTACGTCCATTAGCTATTGCTCTTTTTTAATACTGTCTCATTCCTTTTAATTTATGCAACTCTAAGTTGCTTACCAAAAAATTGTGAAACGATACTGCAATTCATTATAGGGAGAGTCCACCAGCACTGACTCTTTTGTGGCAAAACTATTTTGTATACGCTTCACAAACTGCTTGAAGAAAGTTCATTTCCAAAAAAAATTCTTCTGTCTTGCTACAATAGCTGCCTTAATTTGAACCACTTGTAGTAGTTTGATGTTGCTATCAATCCTCATCTCACGTTGACATTAGCACAGTCCTGGGAAGCACAGCTAGGGATAGAGCACCCTTTGAGCAGGCACCCTTTGACCTTGATGAGTTTTTACTGTCCTTAACTTCCTGGGTTTGTTTCTAGGTTTAACAAGGATATTGAATTCATGATTGGACACAAGCCCAATATTTTCTGGCAGGTTACCTGGAGAGTTATCAGTCCTCTCATTATGTTAGTTATCTTCTTCTTTTATTTTGTGGTGAAAGTCAATGAAGAGCTGCTCTACAGCATTTGGGATCCTAGCTATGTAAGTATATGGAACCAAAATATTTATTTAGATTTATTTTATGTATTCTTCTTTAATCTAAGAGTCATAGCCAGTCATATTCATCTCCCACCTGAAAGTTTTCTGGTAGAAAGCTTACTACAAGACATAAAGTAATAAAATAAAAAAAACCACTTAAAAAATAAGTCCTAAATTCAGCTGTGATGCCTGCAGCTGGTATATAGCAACACCTGAGTAACTTTTCTGAACTGGAACAAAACCAAAGCATATTCCAGTTGTCAGGCAAGACTGAAACAGATGTCAGTTCCCCAGCAGGAATTATAGAAGAGCTGGAAGTGTCGCAACCTTTCTGTGTTGACAAAGGACCGAATCTGTGAAGCCATTTTGATATTGCACTTGTTTCTGTGTGCATTTTAAATCACAGAACTGCAGTAGTGCTGGAGAGCTTCACTAACAGAAGAAATTGATAATAATTAATATTGATAGTCAGATTTCTTGTTTCCTCTTCCAAATGTATTAGCATGATTTAAATTATAATTGAAGCAATGAGTTACCTACTTTTCCTTTCCTCCCCTTGCAGAATAGAAAGCTGTATGTGGTACAGAGAAGGGCATGTTAGAAAAAATGTGGGTCCCATAATTTTCTCCATCGCCCCATCTCTTCCCTGACAGTCTAGCTCTGCTTTTTGTTTGTTGCCTTATACTAGTTGCCACCCTTAAAGCAGAAACAGTCCTGCAAGCACATTTAATTTCTAAAGATGGCTTTTTATTTTCATGAGACAGAGGCAGAAAGGGAGGGAAAGGAAGGCAGGGAAATGGGACTGCTTTCTTCTCTCTTCCTTGGCAACCTCTCTTCCTTCTTAATAATGTTTCAGCCCTCCTGCACCTTTTGACTTCAGCCCTCCTGCCCAAAGGCTGTTTGGCCACCAAGCCCTGGTGGCCTGTGAGCCCCCCCCACCCCTCACGCCTTTGTGCCTGGGAAGCATGCCAGGAACCCCACCAGCCTCCCTTCCTGGCTTTTGCTTCTTTCACACCATCTTCTTCCCATCGCTTTTGAGTAAAAATAAGTCCAAAACAGCTGGGACTGGAAACTGCTGTGGAGCAGGCAAATTATAGTGCCATTGTGGCTAGCTGTGCCTCTGGTTTTGATCTGTTGAATTATCAAATGTGTGCATGTTCCCAGGTATTTGCTCCTCATGACTTTCTGCAACTTGATTGTTTGCTCTTTCAGGAGAACTTCCCCAAAACACAGAAGACTGAATATCCCGGTTGGGTGTATGTTATTATTGTAATCCTCTCCGGAGTGCCTAGTTTGGCCATCCCTGCCTTTGCCATCTACAAAGCCATCAGAAATTGCTGGCAGAAAAAACATGATCGTACAGGCCTTATGACCTCCACATCTGAGACTTCTGTTAATGGAAACTTAAAGTGTTCAACATAAAACCACTTTAAAAAATGTGGAAGAATGTTTTGTCAGTGAGACAAGTAAAAATATTTTTTTTAAGAATCCAGAGTTAATTTTATTTTCATAAAAGGATAACTATGTGTTGTTTCCAGGTAAACATATGTTTACTTAATAGTGCAATGCACTGTAAAGAGTTAATGGCTTGGATTCTGGAAGCAAAACAGCCACATTTGCAAGTGATTAGGGCACCAGGCCAAATCATTCATCCTCCTGTTTTTGAGGCCAGCTTGTCTGAAACTGGCTTGCAGTTCTGTTTGGAGATGCACTGCAGTTGACAGGCCATAAGTGACTCTTCCATGTGCAATCATTCTGGTTGGGTGGCCAACATGAAGGGTAACTGAATACTGACTTCTCTTGCACATTAAATTGTTTTTACTTTACATGCCACTGTGTTGCACAAAGTCACCAATATTATTTGTCTCATGCAGATGTTTAAAATATTTAATAAAAACATTTCAAAGTATGAGAATAACAGTTTGAATAACTTATAATTCTGGATATTTTATTAATTGCCTTTTACTTCCAAGTTCCCAGCAGATAACACTGCTTTTGCTGATGACAGAAGAGAGAATCTTGCAATGGGGCAGCAGCAGTTCAGGAAATAGCAAAATCTGCTTTGCCTGGCACCCGTGATGAGCAGGGGGTGTGCCACTTGCCTGGGAGGTCTGTGCTGATGGGGCACCCACGGCACCCAAGTGGTGCAGAGCTTCTTGCCCTCATCTGTCACAATCAAGGTGGCTAGCTCTAATTCACATACACACACACGCACACACGCATATGCACACGCCCACCTATGTTACAACTATTTCAAACTTTTAACTTCCATGTGACCCAGAGGAGCTCAGTTAGGAGTCCCATTCCTTCTGTGGTCACTGGAGAGGGAAAAGAGGCACCGTTAGAGCACCCAGGCTGAATGCCAGAAGCAGACAGTGTAGATGTCCCCTCCGGACAGGTGGTCCCTTTCGTCCAACTGTCTGTGTACGACAGCAACACACTTGTATCACTTTGCAGCTATTCCTGTACCCACCTTTTATGACAAATTTACACTCTGACACTCCTATTAGGAGTGATTATAAGATCAAAATACTCTTTTACAAGAAATAGGGATATTTAGGGTATACCTACTTTAGAGTGTGTCTTTAGATTAGTATATCTGCTCTAAATAGAGAGTAAAGTACCAGGCATTGTATGTGCATTTGAATGATTAAATTCATTTGCATTCCAACTCAAAATTTGTTGTTATTATTATTTGAACGTGAGTAATTATTACAAGTATTTAAAGATGTTACACTGTAACAGGAAAAACAATTTTTATCAGATTTTCCTGCTGAGAAAAAGCTCAGCCACCAAGATTGAGTAAAAGTGGCTTTGAAGTGGTCAGCTGCAGGTGGCTTGCATGGAAATCAGTGTGTCACTGGAATGGCTCCAGCACAGTACAAGGCATCTCCCGATCTGAAGTGCAGCAGCAGTGGGAGCAATGGTGGTGGATGCCCTGGCAGCACTGATGCTGTGTGAGCGCTGCCAAACCGTGCTGCATGTGCCGACTCGTGCATGCCCTGTGAGACAGCCTGATAAGGGACTAGGAAGCTGAGTTGCTCCAGCAATGGATCTGAATGTTTGCAGAGCTGCAAGCAGATGAACTGTGCTTACCTGGGGAGATTTGTGCAGCCTAAATGTGAAATTGGTTCTGGTTGGGTGATCTGCAAGCTGACATATTTGTATGCTTAGCTGCACACAAGGGCTTTTATTTCTCTCTGAGTAATTTTTTTTGGAAAAAAATCGATCTTAATCATAGAATCGTTTGGGTTGGAAGGCACCTTAGAGATCACCTAGTTCCACCCCTCCCCACCACAAGCAGGGGCATCTTCCACTAGACCAGGTTGCTCAAAGCCCCATCCAACCTGGCCTTGAACAATTCCAGGGATGGGGCACCCACAGCCTCTCTGGACAATCTGTTCCAGTGCCTCACCACCCTCACAGTACAGAATTTATTCCTAACATCTAATCTAAATCTGCCCTTTTTCAGGTTAAAGCTATTATCCCTTAAGCTATCACTACACACCCTTGTAAAAAGTCCTTCTCCAGCTTTCTTGTAGGCCCTTTTTAGGTACTGGAAGGCTGCTATGATGTCTCCTTGGAGCCTTCTCTTCTCCAGGCTGAGCAACCCCAACTCTCTCAGCCTGATTTCATAGCAGAGGTGCTCCAGCTCTCTGATCTTCATGGTCCTTCTCTGGACTCACTCCAACAGGTCCATGTTGTTATGTTGGGGGTACCAGAGCTCAACACAGTACTCCAGGGGGGGTGTCAAAAAAACAGAGTAGAGGGGGAGAATCACCTCCCTTGACCTGCTGGTTACACTACTTTTGATGTAGTCCAGGATACAGTTGGATTTCTGGGCAGCAAGCACAGATTGCTGGGTCATGTTGAGCTTCTCTTCAACCAACACCCCCAAATCTTTCTCCTCAGGGCTGTTCTCAATCTGTTCTCTGCCCAGCCTGTGTTTATGCTTGGGATTGCCCCAACCCATGTGCAGGACCTTGCACTTGGCCTTGTTGAACTTCATGAGGTTCACTTGCACCCACCTTTCAAGCCTGGCAGGGTCCCTCTGGATGGCATCCCTTCCCTCCAGCACGTGGACTACATCACACAGCTTGGTGTCGTCAGCAGATTTGCTGAGGGTGCACTCAATCTCAGTGGCCATGTCATCTACAAAGATGTTACACAGTACCGGTTTCAATACCAACCCCCGAGGAACGTCACTTGTCACTGGCATCCACCTGAACATTGAGCCCTTGACTGCAACTTTTTGAGTGTGACCATCCAGCTGATTCCATATCCACCAAGTGGTCCATCCATTAAATCTCTCCAGTTTAGAGACAAGGATGACATGCAGGACAGTGTCAAATTCTTTGCACAAGTCCAGCCAGATTATGTCAGTCACTCTTTCCTCATCCACCAACACTGTAATCCCACCATAGCAGGCCACCAAATCTGTCAGGCATCATTTGCTCTTAGTGAATTGCTGTCACCAATCACCTTATTTTCCATGTGCCTTAGCACAGTTTCCAGGAGGATCTGCTCCATGATATTACCAGGCACAGAGGTGAGACTGACTGGCCTGTAGTTTCCTGGGTCTTCCTTATTTTGCTTTTTAAAAAAGGTCTTATGTTTCCCCTTTTCCAGTCAGTAGGAACTTCACCAGACTGCCATGACTTCTCAGATATGATGGATAGCAACTTAGCCACTTCATCCGCCAGTTCCCTCAGGACCCACGGGTGCATCTCATCACATCCCATGGACTCATGCACCTTCAGGTTCCTTAGATGTTCTCAAACCTGACCTTTTTCTGCAGCAGGCAGATCTTCATTCTGCCAGTCCCTGCCTTTGCCTTCTACAACTTGGGCAGTGTGACTGGAGCACTTTCCAGTAAAGACCAAGGCAAAAAAGTTATTGAGTACCTCAGCCTCCTCAATATCCCAGGTTACCAAGTCTCCATTTCCTTCTGGAGAGGGACCACATTTTCCCTAGTCTTCCTTTTATCACCATTATACTTACAGAAGCTTTTCTTGCTGCTCTTGACATCCCTGGCCAGATTTAAGTCTATCAGGGCTTTAGCTTTCCTAACTGATCCCTGGCTGCTCCGACAATTTCTCTGTATTCCTCCCAGGCTACCTGTCCTTGCTGCCACCCTCTGTAGGCTTCCTTTTTGTGTTTGACTTTGTCCAGGAGCTCCTTGTACATCCATGCAGGCCTGCTGGTGTTTTTCACTTAGATATTCTTCCCATTTCAAAAAGGGGAATCCAGGCATAAAGTGGATTTACTGAAGGAAGCAAGCTGACTGGCTGATCTGTTTGGTGTGGACTGAACTGATCTGGCATGTAAAATAGCAAACCCTAGTATAACTGAAAGACAACAGAATAACATTCTCACATACTTTCATTTGAAGGAAAGCATTCAGCTCTTGCATTCATCAGTAACTATTTAATGAACAATAAAAATAGTCACTTGGGATTCATTGACAGGTGGGAAGTGATTAACGTCTAGCAGCTATGGTAAAAATGGACCATATTCTAATGTCTGAACATACACGGTGTAATTTTTCTTGCTTTTTTTTTTTTAAATTTACTTCTTGCACATGCAAAAGATGTCTTCATTTATCTCTATTAACAAACTAAGAAACTAAATGGCAACAGTTTATTCACAGATTTTTCAGAGTTTTACAATTTTACTAGGTCTTCTGTAAAGGTTTCTTTTTAATTATATTCAGTGTCACACTTCTCTGAAAGTATCTGAGAACAGAAGGAGAACAGAAAATAAAAACCTGCTTGAACCCGAGTTACCCATTAACAACATGTTCCCAAGTTCTCTAACTATAGAAGGTGCTTCAAATAGGTCAAGAGTGGTAACTTTCTATATAATAATAATTCCTGGTTTTGTCTTTAAACTGCAGCTTTGGCAATGACACATTCCTTTGCATCACATATAAAGAAAGCTCCACCTCTCTTTCCAGGATCCTCCAGTCACCTCACATAAAACCTGCAGGAGAGACCAGTTTTGAAGCATCCTCCTATTTATAGGGAAAGGGGCTAAGGAGCCACGGATATTTCATTAAAATGTCAAAAGATTTACCAGTGCAACCTGAAATCCCTAAAGAAGATGGCAGACCCAAGTGGGACAATAAGTTCCAGTATATTTTAAGCTGTATTGGATTTGCCGTTGGTCTGGGGAACGTGTGGCGGTTTCCGTACTTGTGTCAGATACACGGAGGCGGTAAGATTGAAATGGGACTTTGTCAAAGTATTAAACTACAAGTCTAATATAACTATACTAACTTATGATGGGCATGGAAGTTGTATATTTGCATCAGTATTTTAACTACGGAATGCTCATAAATGTTTTGTACCAGTTAGATTAAAGTATATTTAATTTTAAAATAATGTGTTTGCTTAGGAATTAAGACCAGAAGGATGCTAACTCTCATCAAAGCCAATGTTACAGTTCTTGCATTGCTGCTACAATCCCGATGGGAGCGGGAAACTGAACCTGCAGCTCGTTACCTTTCGGGAAAGCAAGAAGCCTTGGGGAGCCCTGAGTGAACCGGCCCCCAGACAAATGGTCGCTGTGCTTTCCTTTGGGAAGGCGAACAAGTCATCCCTGTCCATTCTCTGACGCTCTTAGGAGCCACCCCATTATCGGGAACTGCCCCTGCACAAAAGTAAATTGCATTTTTGATGTCTGTGAGGCTGTTTAAAATGCTCAGCTGATAGAACACGAACAGGAGCCTGCCAGGTTGCATGAACAGCTGCCCAAGCCTATCCCTGGGCACCATTCCCAGAAATAATTGCTTTAGAAGCAGCCAATGTAGTAAATAGAAATAGATCAGAAAAGAGCATTTGATAATTCACCATTCACAGTAGCTTTTGAGACCTGTCATCGTAAGCTGTCTGAAGCAGAGTGAGATAGCAAATTATGTCAAAAATATTTCAAACTTATCTTTCAATTAACTAGAGAAATAGAAAATTCAAACCTGGAGAAACTGTCAAATGACAGAAAAAGATATTAAAACCAAGCTTGTTCTGCCAAGGTATCTGTATTACTTGATGAACTACATATATTTGAATCAACCAAGGAACCAAGACTGGATGCTGCCTTTAATGGAAGGAGGTGTTTCAGAAAAAAGTAGCCACTTAGGTACTCTGGTAAGTAGCTGAATGAGTAAGATATAGCAGCTTGCATCAACAAAAGCAATCTTGGACTATATAAGCAGAGCACTAGGAAGTAGGTGGAGATACTGCTACTGATGCTAAGGCAACTTCAGAGCTTCTGACTTCTTCTGAAAGTCCACCTTTCAAAGTCAACTTGAAAAATTAGACAAAATGCAGAAAAGCCCCATCAATTATTCAAGGTCTGGAAAACTTATGGGTCAAGGAATGAATTAAGAATCCAATCTATTTAAGTAATGAAATTGAAAATGAAAGAGTATGTTTATCGTAGTCTATAAACAAGCAAACAGAAACTATTTTGGTGGCAAGGAGCTCTGCAATGTTGAACATGTAACAGCTGGAAGCTATGGTTACACAAATTTGAATAAGAAAAGAGAAGAAGTAGTAGGTTAGATTCTTCCCAGGAGACTTAACATTTTCCATTATTTATTTACAAGATGTGAAACCCAGTGAAACTCTCTTAGAGGAGTGCCATAACTGGGTGGTTGGAAAATCATAGGTGTAAGCACGCTGTTTCGCTGTGTTTGCCCAAGGGAATGGCTGGAAAAAGCCTGTCACTTCAGTTAATGATAAATGTGTTCATGAGACATGATAAACACCTTTAAAGAGATACCCCCATAGCAGATAAGGCATGGTGCCTGCAAGGAAGAAGTTCTTCTGTAGCAGGAGCTGTAAGTCATATAAATACCCTACCACAACCCAGGTGGCCTTTCTATCTTTGAGCAAGGAAACAAGTGTTCAGTAACAAAAAAAACCCCAACATAATAAAATGTGATTATTTTGTAATGTATTGAACAATTAACAAAAAGTGCTCAGTAGAAGGTTTGAAAGTCACAGACACGACCATAGCGAGACATAGATCTTCTACACATCTTATTACGCAGAGCTGCTTCTGGGGCCACCAACTGCATGAGGCTGCATGAACTTTGTGCTTCAGGGTTTTGTGCAAATCTCTATTATGGATTAAGATGAAATAATGTTCTGCAACCTTAAAAAGGCTCTTACACCTTTCCATGAAGCACCAAGGGCTGTTTTTCCATGCTAGAGCTGGTGGACTAGCTGTGGGCAGCTGTTTTTCAACTTCTTCAGATCCCAGCCTCACTTCAGAAGATCAGAAACACTCGCCTGCTACTGAGGTTTGATCACTCCTCTCCATCCCTCCCCTCCAGGGTCCCCTGTGTCCCTGCTCTACAAACCTCTACCACCCCAGGAGAAGCATGAATCTGAGTCCAAGGAGACACACAGTGACCTGTCTTACAGACCGTACAGTGCTCAGAGAGTCTGTTTACTTGTGTATCCAGCTTCTGAGCACCGATATATCCCACAGGAGCTGCTGGGAACAAAAAAGACAGGGTGTAGAGTAGGTTTAAAGATAAAAATAGGAAAATGCTGCAGGGACAAAGGTTGAGTTTCTCCTCTGCTCCATGAGTAGCAGTCAGTTATAGCACATAGCTAGTTTGCATCACTACAAACTGCAGCACAAGACAGTGGTGAATAAAGGTTGATGTATGGATGTACAACCAATGTTTGGTCACCGGATTTTAATAAAGGGCTCAGAGAGCTCAACAGCAGGATGGACTCTGAAATAAAGTGCTGTGGGGTTTGTGAACAATCTGTCCCAGAGAATTGGCGTTGGAAGAGTTTGAGTGAGTCCCGAAGCCCACCAAGAAGACAGAGCTGTTGAGTTTACACCAGTATATAATGTACTTGTGTTTTAATTCTGCTAATTGAAGGCAGTGATGTGATTTGGGGTTGCATTTTTGAAAGCAAACAACTCATATGCAAAAGCCCAACAGATTTTCAGGGGTACTGGAGCATAAATCCTGCTTGTGTGCACCTGAAGACATGAGCATGGGTGAGACCAGCAGCATCATGGTTAACTAAGAGCCCTGAGAGGTACAGCGGCTAGGTGCCTGAAGCCACAGCCACAGGTGCAGCAAAATATGGTATAGATATAGCATAGATATGCTCTAAGGCTGAATGGCTTCTGGGGTACAGATTACAGTTTCACAGCTGGCTCAGGTGATATCCAAGTGTTTAGGAGTTAGGCAATGCACTTTACCTCATCTCTAGATTTTTTAAAAAACAAGAGACAAAAATAAGTGCTTGTATATTTGTCAGCTGTTCTCATCAGACCTCTGGACCTTATTCATCGCACATTAGTGTTACTCAGTAACTTGGATCTAATATAATATCAGTTTTGCTGACATTTATCACCCACTGTCGTTACTGATTATTTGGATTTATTGCCTCGGTTGAGTTAGTTATTTACTTTTCATGACTAATGGATATGAAGGTTGTTTGCCACAGTAAGTAGAGACAAACACAAAGGTTCCCAGGCAACTGGGATTGAAAAGAAGTCTCTAAATAGCCCAGTACATAGGTTGTCACTTAAAACTGAGACTCAAACAAGTCATATAGTTATACATATACACACACAGTCATCTGAGTATACTTAAAAAAACCCAACCCAGTTCTAGCTGGAACTTACTGCAGTATTTTACTTTTGATTATATATATCTGCTTGCCTAACCCATGGGGTATTGAAAATGTGCATAGTGCCCGAGCCTGCAGGATGACTGAAAAATATCTTCAATATAAAATACAGTTTCTTTCTAGGAAATAAATACACATAAACACTGAAGTCCTGATAAAAAGGGAGAATTGTTTACTTCTGGGGTAATGATTTACAGACTTTCATAGCCCACCCGACCTTTTGCTAGAATTTGAACTACAACTTCCAGCAAAATGCAGTTGTCTGACTCACTGTGTTTTCAGAAGGAAAATAAAACCTGAGGGGAACAACAGATATACCTGGAAGATACTGAAAAAAACCCCCAAACAAAAAACCCCAAACCACCAACAAAAAACATATGTTGGGAAAAGCAGAAGAATTCACTTTGATAGAAAAATGAATTATGTTACAACAAGTAAGAAACTTCATTTTCTGGACTGTTACCACGTCCTGCTCAAGTCCTTGGTGAAAAGCTATGGCAATTGGGGTTGAGATTTTCATAACTTGTTGTATTTGGTTGCCCTTCACAGCTCAGGTTGGTGCATGCTTGCATGTGGGTGCTGCTCACTTTCATCCTTCAGTCACGGGTATTTCATAAAGAAGTTCACCAAGGTTATTTTGTAAGTTTGCAGGTGTTACCCATCTTCATTTGAAATGGTTATTGCCCCCTTGGTTTTCTGGACATGGCTTTAGCTCCTTCCCTGTTGTTCAAGGAGATACAGTCATTTACATGGGAAACTCAACCTTGCAAAGTTTCAGAGTCTTTAAGATGTGCAATGTGGCTTGTAACTCCAAATCGATGCCATCATACATGTGCTGCACAATATGACACTTATAGTAGCCCATACTTTTCATCTGGTTTAAGGCATGTGCAGAAAATATAACAAAGATCATGAAGTATTGTTTTACAGAGAGAGGGCATGTGCAGAAAATATAACAAAGATCATGAAGTATTGTTTTACAGAGAGAGGGGTGAATATGATTAAGTCGCTGCTTTTTTTCCTACCTGATGCCTTGATATGATTCATTGCTGTGTTCGCTATTCACTGCTTAGCTGAACTCCCATGGAGAAAGAGGGACAGGTCTGATAATCCCCTTTCAATAGCTAATAACAAGTAGTTACCACCTATTGCAATTTCTTGTCAGTAAAATAAATTATCACAGGTATCTTGCCATTAGGTTCTCAGTCTTTTGGAAAAATGCACCCATCACCATTTCTCATATGTACCAACAGAACCAGTGAAGTGGATCTCTGAATGCTTGAGGCATTGCATTATACCGAGATGTGCTTTCTGAATTTTTTGGACTCTACAGATGCATTTCTTTTGGAGTTACTCTTTTGCCACCTTCCAGGTCATTTCAGTCTTCATTATAATTATTTATTTCCATTCCTACATCTCTGATCTGAATGAATTTTTTTATCCATTTTCTGAACTTTCAGATGCTGTTGTGCCTTTAGATCACCATTTCAAGTTACTTGCCTTACTTCTGCTAGCTGATCTGCAGGTACTGGTAAGATGCAGTATTGAGCATGTAGATCAGTTCCTCTAAGTTTTTCTCCACCATTTAGGAAGTCTTCACTGGCACCCTGACATCAAGCAAAGCTGTTGAGTTTTCTCTGCTTCTCATTGAGGGTTATCAATTTCTGCTGGTCTTGGCACTTCTTGGTTAGGAGGTCACCCTACTTCACCATACTTCAAACTACTTTACGTTTCCAGTAGTCAAGTCTATTGCTTTCTCTTTCTAAGATGTGACAAAACCAATTTGGCTGTTTCACTTTGCTTTGCCAGTTGCCATGATTCAGCTTTAGACTGTGCTCCTTCATTAGTCTCCTGGTCATTTTGGCCTCCAGTGCATCAATAGCTCTCAACAGGCTGCCTAGTGGTTCGTGCACTTTTCTTCCAGATTTGCCACGCATAGGTGATACAGCAAAACTGTGCCCTTCAAGTGTCATTTTGCAGGCAGAGGGCTGACTATAGTTGAGGAGTTGCTTTTCTGACCTGATTTGCCTATACAATGCACTCAAGAGGTCAGGTTTTAAAAACCCTCAGTGTACCTAGAGTGCACCAGGTATTTTCTTTCCTACTGCCATGACTAAAAGCTATCTCCACTCTAATGGTTCTTCTGAGTTAGCAATGATACTGATACGCTGGTGCTCCTTGTCACTTAGGGCTCTACTGTCCAGGAAACCAACTTACCAATATGTGCAGTAATTGTAGTTGTTGGTAGTCTGAAAGAGCTCTTGTAGGCTTTCAGTGCCTTCTCATGTGCACAGGGATTGTTCCTTGGCTTTGTGGTATCTTTGTGCTGGATCTCCTTCCAAAGTAATTTTTAAGTCTGGTACATTTTGGACTTCCCCCTCTCCCCCTGCCCTTGACCTTCTTCTAGTAAAGCATGTATCTACTTGCAGGATGGATGCTTTATGCATCTTGACACCAGTCTGACAGAAGGAATGGTGTAGACAATTTTTCCTAGGTCATGCCTCAGGGATACAACTAAATCATGCCATGGGGATACTTTTGAATTTTATGGGCATTTCTCCAGGCTTTTAAGGCACTTACAAATACTTTATCACTATCAATTTCCTTATTCATTTTTTGAGAGGAAAAAAGTTACTGAAGCTAAACTTTTGTTTTTACAGGTTCCCCCCTGGGCTTGCTTCTTATATATGATGTTATTTATTTTCCTCTCATTGTGGAGCACACAGATCTAGAATATCTAAATATATATTTAGAATATCCAGATACAGAATAATTTGCTTACTGGCACTATGACTGCTTCTGCTAGGGTTCCCTTTTCCCATGGCTCATGGAAGCCAAACCTACTACCTACCACAAAAGGAGTTTCTGCCTCCTTTGTGACACAGGCTCTGTGTTAGGTACCAGCTCGCTTCATTCTCCTTGGATTTTCTTCTTGCTTTTTCCACAGTAGATACCTCATGGCATTTTTTTTTTTTTTTTTTAAAGATTTAAATCCTGCCTCCTGGCACATTCTCCTCTATCTAATAAACAGAGTCCTTGACTATACGGTGCTGGAGCGTTCCTTCTCATTATCTGATACCTTTCTGACATTCTTTTTCTTTCTGTGGGTGGGGGATTCTATTGTGGGAAAGTGTAAGCTTCAGGTGCTTGAGCAGACTGTCTATACTTTTCCTAACTATTTCTTTTTTGCCTAAACATACTGTAAAGGAATGAATAAGTGAAAACATATTTTTACACTACAAGCCATTTATCTGAATTAAGTTCGAGAAAGATTAGCTCCATTAACTATTTTTTTCTTAGCCCAATCTTCTGCCGTATTTTCATATTTGCAGATAGCATACTTTTTATATTGTTCTCATGTATTTCCTTTTCAAGTGTGACATTACGTTTTGCCAGCTGTAAATATGACTGGAGATACATACAAACCAGCACAAAGTAAACAGGCTTTTATCAGCAGAATATCTAAACATGCTCTGCTGTCAATGGTTCAACTAGCAAACAGAAAAGGGCAGAGAGATAACAGAGAGCAGTTTGCACTAATTATTACACAGTTATTTCCAGGGAGATACGATATGGGAGATAGGCCAGTTCCTTACGGAGTGCTCTGCTAGCAAGGGCTCTGCATCGCATAGATGTCAAAGAAGCTAATGGGATATCAAGAAGCTTTCAAGGCCAGGAGGGAAAGGGTTAGAAACCTCTTTTTAGATGAGTGGAAGAGGTCTGACTTCTTCCTGTGTCTCTGGAAACCACCTTCAAGCTGTTTCTCAGTTCTCTTCCTTTCTGAAGTCACGTTTATAAATGGGTAGGTTAGTGATCAGAAAAGGTTAACAGGAGCTGCCCTAGGAGTTTTCCCATCCTCCAACCTTCAACTTCATGTGGTACCTTTAGCAATCTTACTTGCCAGTGGTTCCAAATTTTTCCTCTTTCTAATAAGAATGGGAATTAAATAAGCATAAAAATGCAATTACTGCTGAACTTCACTCAAATATTTCCTGAATCATCTATTTAGGTATATGATGGAGTAAAAAATCTTTTGCTTTGCATCTTGATGTTCAGAAGTAGCAGGAGTGGGTTTGGAATAGTTGTTTGTAAATCTTCAGACATAAGATCTCAAAGGTCATTGAATTAGTCCTTTGCAATTAGAGAGCATCATGTATTTATGGTTGGACTCAATGATCTTAAGGGTCTTCTGCAACTCAAATGTTTCTATGACTCTATGAAACAGCTGCTGCCTGGAGCTGGTGTGCTGCCAGGCAGCTGGGCGAAACACGGGAGTGCTCTGCACTGTGGTGTGCCAGTCACTCGTGTGAATATTTTGCTGTTTCCAGAAGACAGCCTGACACCTCAGGCTGTCAGGAGGGCTCGGTGGGCACCCTCAGGTGTGCTGTGGAGGGGGGTATTGCAGCAGGCTTGAAGGAGAGCATGGGACTGAGCGTGGGGAGAGGTTGCCGAGTTCTCGCAGAAGGGATCTGCAAACTCCTTAGTATTTACACGGAAGCTTTGGCAGGTAGCTCCAGGTGAGATGTCATCGGGTGGTAAAACACTTGAAAATAAACCAAATAGTGTGGTACTTAACTCCCTCTGTAAGTCTCCCTTTTGGGGTGGTGGTTATAATAGCCACTTTAGAGCGTCCTCCATGCACAGGGACTACCGAGCAGGGGTACTGAGGATCCAAACTGAGGATTTAACATACTGGGAGTTAACTGTGAGAATTCTTTTTCAAATCTGCTTCTTAGCGGTTAAAAACATCTTAAGAAATCAGAATCTAAGTAGAGACATTTCCACCTTTGGCAAATTAAGAACAGTCCTTCACTGAGAAAAGCTTTGCCAGTTTTTGTTCTCATGTATTTTTAGCCCTTGGTAAAGGGCTAAACCATTAAACACACCTTCTCTGGGTGTTGTGTGTAGTTATTGCAGCACTTAACAATAGGTAGCAAAGTTATTGCAATACCTAGCTCAAGCAATTTGATTTATCTGCCCAGCCTTTCTAAATAGCCAGTGATTGCAAAACTCTGGAGCCACTACAGGAAAACACCAGAAATCCTTACACATTCCCTCACCTCCCTCTCAGGGCTGAAGATGGAGCAGAGAGCAGAGCTGCTCTGCTCTCTGATAGCGATGGTGAGGCTGTTCTCCCTGCCAGCCTGGAGGGAGGGGAGGTGTCCAGAGCTGGAAGAGCAGAGCTGGGCAGGCTCAGGTATGAGATTTGGAGGCAAAGTCAAAAAGGTCTTACTAGGCACAGGTTTACTGATAAAGAGATGAGGAGGACAGAGTCAGTATGAGTTGGTAGGAGGACTGTGAAGGAGCTTAGGCAGGATTTCTGTTTCCCCAGATAAAAAAGCCTTTGTAGTCACAGGGGCTGCTGGTGATGGCAATAAAGTTCAATCTATTACACCATTTCATTTTAATTGGACATTTGTGCAGGTGGTTTGAACACATTGATGAAACTTCTCCTGGTCTCATGACAAATCAGCATCTGTGCAAAGGCAGGAGACCCAAACTCGTGTCCCTTCTGAGGGAAGGCAGGCGACATGAGGTGTTGCACACCATTTTGCAGAAACCAGCCAGGCTGCCGGCAGGATTGATACCTTCCCACAGGCACCCAACAGTGCGTGCTGCCACTGGCCCAAGGGAGCTGCTGCGAGAAAAACAAGAAGGATGTAGAGGACACAAATCTGGAGGAAATTGGTTTTCATTGCTCCCATGTCTCACAGAACAACTTCAGTCTTGCTTTCAGTTCTTCATTAGCAAGAGGCTCTGAGCAGAACTTAATGCAATAAAGTAACCTTGTGGGTCTCCAGTGCAAAATCCTGCTTTACCAGGGGAGGATGGAGGAGCACACGCCTGAGAGCTTCAGGGAGGGAAAAGAGGGATGAACTGAAGGGGAAACAGATGGTATAGGGGCAAGGCAAACCCTTGTGCTTTATGAGCAGGGGAAGTAAAGAAGATGCTTAAAAGGAAGGGAAATGAAGGCAATAGTGAGGCTATTTATAATGGGCTGTAGTGATGCTAGAGGGGAAGCATCCTGCAGCACTAAGCGTCCCACTCCTTTCTCCTACATATTCGCCAAATAAATTACCAGTAACAGGTGTTACTTGGCAGGTATCCCTAACAATGCTCCCTCTTCTCAACACATCCTACAAGGACTTTGTTAGGGTTATAAAGAAGACAAATTACTAAACAGTAGTTTCAGTGAGATGCAGATAATGATGCGGCTCAATTGCACTTGTGTTTTCAGGGGCATTCCTTATCCCATACTTCATCGCTCTTCTCTTCGAAGGAATCCCACTGTTGCATCTCGAACTGGCCCTAGGACAGTGCCTGAGGAAAGGCAGCATCGGTGCTTGGAACACCATCTCGCCTTACCTTGGAGGAGTCGGTACGTCTCTCACAGTCCCCGTTTAAGGAACTGCAGCTGAGCTCCCAGCCTAAGCACTCACTTCCTACAGACCTGTGCCTGATGCTTGTTAGGACATAAAAAGAATATTTTTTATGATGAGGGTGGTGAAACACTAGAACAGGTTGCCCAGAGAGGTTGTGGATGCCCCATCCCTGGAAACATTCAAGGTCAGGTTCAACAGGGCTCTGAGCAACCTGTTGAAGCTGATCCAGTTGAAGATGCTCCTGCTCATTTGGACTAGATGACCTTTAATGGTCCCTTCCAACCCAAACCATTCTGTGATTCTGTAATTCTAAATCACTCCCTTCGGGTGTTACTCTAGGCACACAGGAGGCTTAAATGCAAACCTAACCTTTGGGGTGGGAAACATAACCACCACAAGCTCTGCTAGCCAACACTGCCCCATTCTACCATACCCTGGAGCTTACACAAGAGCTGCCTGCCCACAGTGCTTCTTGCTCCTGCCTCACAGCCTCTCCAGGAGCCAGTCATCTCTGTCCAGGGATAGTTGGATTGGAGCAAGGACAGAAAGACAGGAAATCACAAGCAGGATCCTGGCACCTCCTAAAGAGCCTAAAGCACCTCGGAAAGTTCCTCTGAGGCTGCTAAAGGGATATTGTTAACATGGCTGGGGACAAGGGACAATCCACACAACAGTGTGCATCAGACTGGTGTGCAGTTCTGTCCTGGGAAATTTTTCCTGCTTACTTAATAATGTATGAAAAATATGAAAAAACATATAATGTCCTGCACACATCATTAGGCATCAAAAAGTTAATAGGAGCTGCTGCTGTTAGAGGGCTGAATCATCAGCTCTACCAGTTCTGAGATAGAAGCCTCCTGCCCACCAGGGCAAGGAAAAACCCTTGGATGCTCCAGCCAGCTCTGCTGGATCATGCCCTGCTTTAAACAAGCGCCTGAAAAAGGGATTGGCAGCAACAGCTATACCCGTGAGCATGTGTGGGAGGAGAAGGGGAGGCTAAGAGGAGTTATCTAAGGGCCAGAGGGCAACCAGGAAGAAATGCCAAGCAGCAGGGTGGTGCCTCCAGCTAAACACATCTCCTACAGTTAGGAATGTCCATCCTCCCTTTGCAAAAATGCAAGCAAGCAGAAACTGTGGGTTTGCTAATTCTTCCTTCCTTATTGTAGGAGCAACACAGTTACCGGTTTAGGGCATACACACATCACTTTGGACAAAGAGTGCCCTCACGCAGCTATAGCACACTGTGAAACCTCAGACTCTTTGGGTCTCTGCTATTGAAGTTGTTTCACGTAGAAAACAATGTATTATATACTAGAGCAAAGATTTCAACCCTAATCTTGTACATAAATAGGGAGTGTCTGCCTTCTTGGAGCAGGGCTGGTGACCTGGGGGACTGCACCAGCGTTCGGCTACTGAGGACACAAATGCCCATCTTTCACGTGAAAATCTCTGGGGGTAAAGAGAAAATCTTAACAAATTAGGAAATGTTGAGCTTCTAAGAACAAGTGCTGCAATTGATAATTTTTTCCAAAGCTTTTCTAAGCTGAGATATTGTGCTTTCTGCAGGGGTTGGTTCATGGATGGTGTCAGTTCTGGTGAGCTTATACTACAACACTGTTTTAACCTGGGTGATGTGGTATTTCATAAACTCCTTCCAAGAACCTCTTCCTTGGAGTGTTTGTCCTCTAAATGAAAACAGAACAGGTAACTACCCCTTCAAGCATCACTGCTAGCAAGAGGAGGATCACAAATAGACTGGGGGCTAGCAAGGGGAAAAGGGAAGTTTTATTTGTTTGTTATGCTTACGCTATGATACAAATATCAGTCTGAAAGAGCATCCTCTGCTTTCTGACTATGGAGAAATACTCCTCTATCAAGACACACGTGTCTGTTGTTATAAACTACTTATCAAGACACGTGAGATTGTTAGCATAAGAACCAAATTTATGACTACATCTTTCAGTAACTGCTTTAAATGAGACTTTCGAGTTTTCATTAGCTGGTGATGCAATGGTTATGACTCATAACAAGCTCATATAGAAACCTTTTAGCTCATTTGCCATGATGTGCTGAGAAAGATCAGCTGAGTTGTCAGAGCAGGAAACACAACCCTACTGAAGAACTTCAATTTAAGCCTGTAGATTGCTGAAATTACTTTTACACATCCAACAAGACAGCTTCCCAGAGCAGGTAACCAAGAAAGCCCTGAGAACAGAAGCCACACTTCATTTGACCCCAAGTTTTGCGCAAGACTTTGTTTTCCTATCAAAAAGCTGTAAGAGTGACGTTAGCCTACTGAAATTCATCATCCTTGCAGGAACAATAAAAGCCAGAAAGTCCATGACCCCGTTTGTTTGATTTCAAAATGGGAAACAAAAATAACAGTGTTTTTTTTTAAAATAAGCAACTAAATAAGCAAAACATTTTTGAGGTAGCAGAGAAACTACTTAAAGAGGGAATCTTTGAGGCTCAGACCAAATATACACTATCCATTATAAAGCTTTTAGTAAGACCAAAGTCAGACAGTGTACCTAAGCAGGATAAGGAAGTCTGCTCTCTGTTTTTTAAAATTGTTTTTCAGCTTTTTTGTTCAGAGCACGAGAGGCAACAAGTTCCAGGGCACAGCAAGAAATGATCTGCATAACAGGCTTAGGAAAAAGACAAAATACATCAGAAATCAACTTTCTTTTGGAGACCTTAGGACTATTCTAGAGTAGGAAGAGTGTCAGACATTTCCCATCTTTGTTACAGAAGTAGAGAAAATTATTTTTGCCTTAAGAAATAGGATTCTTTCATTTCTCAGGATACAAATGTCCCAACTAGTGAGCTAAACATGTATTCCAAACCTGCTTTAGAGATCAGCTTTTTAATCTATAGTTTAGTATATAAAAAGCCTTGAATTTTTAGTTAAGAATCCTTTAGAAAATATTGAAGAAGTCCTTTAAAGATGGATTTTTCAATACCAAGACTAATGGGACTTTAAAACAGGGAAGGAGAGGAGAAAAAGTTATGCTAAACTTGAGCAGGACTGCATGCAAACCAGCAGCTTCAGTAGGAGACACTGCAAGAAAATTAGTGTGCTCTCCTAGGCAGAGGAAGAGACGCATTCAGGTCTCACCAGGCACATAAAGGAAAAAGAGCTTCCCCAGTCTTGGTGTGTGCTGGACCTCCTGGTTACGGGGATTGCTATCAGTGCTGCCTCTGTAGGTTTCACAATGTGTAACTCCAGCTCCTGGAAATGCACAGGGCTGCCTCCTGCCCTCAGGACATTCCTCATTCCGGCTAGGAGCAAAGACAGGAGCTGCAGCACCCAGGGAACTTGGACTTCCAGCTAAAGACTGCAAGTCAATGAGTTTCCTGAAGATCCTCTGTCAACCTCCTCCTCAGGCATTTAGGCAGACGGGTGAGCGCAGGTCACGGTGTATGTTGTGTTCCCGGTTCCCTCCTCTCCAGACACAGAGCCTGGCTGGGGAGTGCCCGCTCCCCTGGGTGCAGGTGCCTGGGGCTCCTGCTCACAGAAGTCCTGGAAATGTGACCCAGAGGCTGATGCATGGGTCTTGCCCCCCTACAGGGTCATGACATAGCCAGGGGACCCTGGGCTTAGGCGTATCCTCAGGTGCCTGAATCTTGTCACAGCTCTGCCAACTTACAAACATGCAGCTAAAAAATGTCAGTCTCCACAGAAATTACAGTTTAGAATTTACCTTGCACCGAGTGTGACACCTTTCCTATTTAAAAGGTTATCACCTGTAGAAACGTTGGTGATGTTCTGGTGAAGGTCTCATGTAAGTCTCACAGCCTTAGCCTGCCGTGACAGTTGTCTTGCTGCACATTACAGACAGCGCAGAAAGGCCAGTTCAGCCCATCTCTGTATTTGACTTGGCAGCCCACAAGAGACCATCCTGCCACTCTCCATTAGTATAAAATATTCCTTCCTAACCATACAGCGAGTGGGAAAAATATTACCCATTTCAAAATTTATTCTTATGCTTGCCACATTTTCTTCTAGGGCTCAATGAAGAATGTTATGAAAGTACCGCGGTAAATTATTTCTGGTACAGGAAAACTTTGAACATAACACCCGACGTCACTGATAGTGGCACATTGCAGTGGTGGCTCCTTTTGTGCTTAGGAACTTGCTGGGCAATTGTCTATCTCTGCACCATCCGCGGAATTGAAACCACAGGAAAGGTATGGAAAGGACAGAGAAGTGCATTATCCCACCCTTTGAATCCTGCTCTCCAGATACTGAGTTTCACCATCAATGAAAGCCTTCCCCATGTACCACACTAGCACCATTTCAGGGTGTTCCTTGTCCAACGAAGCGGTGACAGCAGCACACATGGCTCAAAATGACACTTCTCTCCTTTCCCATTGCAAATGTTCCTGCCCTACCAGCCTCCCCTCACACAGTTTCAAAAGCAATTTTGTTAAAAGTATGTTCTGCTAAAGTGCACTCTGCTTCTTCTAAAGATGGCAATATTCATCTGTAGCTGTCCTATCTAATATTATTAGGATTGTATGTAGCAATAACTTAAATAGGATTTATCAGTGTTATTCTCAGTAACCATCTGTCTGTCTTCTTACCTTAGGCAATTTATGTAACAGCAATATTTCCTTACCTGGTCCTAACTATATTCCTCATTCACGGACTCACTCTACCAGGAGCCACCGATGGTCTGGTTTACCTCTTCACCCCTAATGCAAGTATTGCTGCTATAGTCAGAAATACTATTTTTCCTTATTCTCCTCCTCCGATCTCATACTGTATATTGATTTTCCAGCAAATCCTGATCTAGCTCCCTATCCAAGAGTTCAGCTAAGCTCTTTTTTATGAGATGAAGTGATTTAGTATTTTAATATACTGTAGCAAGAGAAGAGGCAGCAAGGTAATTAACAGTTTGGTAATAAGCATATCAGAAAATACTGGAAAAATGAGTATGTTATGGGTGCCTCAGACTTGAATGTCTAAGTGAAACCGATATGCTTCATGAACAGAATCATCTCTTTTACACACAACAAAGATGGGACTTTCCTGTCAATACTACCGAATTTACATGACTTTAATATTTTAAGACTTCATAAGAAAAACAACGGAGGAATTATACTGCAAAGTGTTTGGTTTTTTTACGGTTGAAAGTAATTTTATCCTACCCTTTTTCTCTGTAGCGCAAGTTTCCCCCCCACCCCCGTATGTCCCTAAAAGACAGAGCTGCTGGAGTGCACCCCTCTCCCATTTTTTTCTCATCTTCTCAAAGGGACAGGAGTCCCAGATCCCTCCATATGCTGGCCATTTCAGAAGGACCTCTTTATGCTGTCCTTAGCAGCCTTCCCAAATGCAGAGCAAATTTGTTCCACCAAGTGGCTGCTATCAACCACAGGCTCCTCACAGCTCTGCCTTCATGCTAAAAACCTCCATAAAGCCGTAAGTGTAGAAGAGGAAAAGCAGCACCCACTGACAGATGGTCTTGGAGCGTCCTCTGCCTCTGCAGCCACAGCAGTGCTTCCCACCACAGGAGCACTGGGTATTGCCCTTTCTCTTCCTACAACAGAAACGCAGGCATTAAGGAAAACATAAGCCAAGAAGCCCAGAGATACATTACGTGTCAGCCTGGAAAGGGACAACAGCAAGAGACAGCTCAGATGAGACACCTGTTTTATCCCTCCCCCTGCAAAACCAGTCTTGGTTGTCTTTCTTGTCAAAAGACAATCTTGGTCTTTACAGGAGGTCAGGACATGCACCCTTATTTTTGTAGGGCTCAGACAGGACAATAAATGCTTGCTTCATTGTCTTAATGAAGAAAGCAGACTAGACAACACAACCAGAACAGCGCTTGGCCTGTTGTCACTTTGTCTCAGCTCAGCCGATTGGGTTTCTCTGAAAGAGCTCAGGCATCTTTGGGACTTCACATTCCACAGTCGTTACACAGTGAATTTAATGCAAAAACTAGATTTATGTGTATTCACAAAGCCTGGAGGTATTGCAGCGCTGAGGGGGATCATCATACAAGAAGAGCCGGATGGTTTTGCAGACTGGCACCAGAAGTCAGAATGAAAATCTGGCTGCAATCAACCTGTAATTAAGGATTAGTTCGTTTGAGGAAGCAGATCCTGGAGATGTCCTTTAAGAGTCATCTGAAGATGGTTTTGGTGCTGAAACTATATTCTTACCTACAAACATGGGAAAGCTGATGCAACAGCCTGGTAAGTGATCATCTACTCTGGGTGTTGCTATGCATCGAAAGTTATAGTGTAAGACAGAGATGGCTTTGTTAAACTAACACACCAACTGCTATGGAGGATTCTGGCACTTCAGGGTCTTCAAAAAGACAGCAAGCACACAACTGCAACATTTCCTTTCTTTCTTCTTCCCCTTAGCCCACAGTGGCAGTACCAGTATTGCCTTTTCTGTTAGCCTGTTTAATGAGAAACAACTCCCACCACTGCCATCAGTAAATACATGAATTTTTCTTGTTACACTTCTCCACAGTGCATGTCCTAAAGTGAGTTTTATAGGGGGGTTGTTGGTTTGTGGGTTTTGTGGGTTTTTTTGTCAAAGATTTACCTGACCCACCCAGACCACATCAGGTTACAAAACTGTAAAGTGTATTTCTTAAGTGCATGCTGTTTTCTTCTTTTTTTTTTGAAGGAAGCTTGTAAAGCTTTAGTAAAATAAAGTTAGCTCACCTACTGCCATTTTCAGCTTGCTTTACAAAAAAGACCCTAAACAAACCAACACCCACCCATCCCCCAAAAAAACCAACAAACCAAAACCAACCTTCTTGACATTCTCCACTCACTGGGGCAATCTCTTCCAACTTTTTTCCAACTTTGCAGTGCAGCAGAAATTGTAGGTTTTTTGTAATAGCTGACACATCCATTCGCTGGTAACTGTTACACCTCCCTCTTGTTTTTGCAAATCTGTGAAAATAACACCTAGTGCTAAAAGTCACATCTTACCAGTTTCAACATCACAATCACCCAACTGAATTTATTTATTTTTCCCCAAACCACCACTGCTTAAATTCACTCACCTTCCAAGTTTGTATTTTACTTCTCATTAATAAATATCACAAATAATAACTGCATGCATATGGATTTTAAACATGACAGGCTGTGGTTTTATTTTCATGCAGAAATGCATAGTCCGCTTTTTGCTACCTGACATACTTTCACACCTTAAATTCTAGAACAAATAACAAATACTTCTTTTCATTGACTTTCAGACATGGAAAAGTCTGACTATTTACTCATCCTCTCTAACTCCTTGGCTACCTGGAAAGTGAAGCTGCCAAGAAAAAAGAAGAGATACTGAAGTTATGCTCACAGGCACTTGAGGGGAAAGCAGAAGCTGTCGCACAAAGATGAAGCAACAGAGGAGCTGGAACAGAGCTTTTGGAAAGGTTCTTGGGAAAAAAAATTAAAAATCAGAGGCAGCAGAGAAGGGATCCCATCAAGCATCAGCAATGGTGCCTATGCAGTTCAGCTTCTGTGGACACCTGTGTCAGCTCAGGAGCACAAATGCCTCCTTCTCCAGGCTCTTTCACATCTGAAAGGGCTTCAGAGACTGTAAATATTTGGGGGTTCTCTGGCAACGAACAATTTCAGAAGCTTGGTTGGGCAACGTGCCTGACCCCAGTGCTCTGCAGCTATTTAAAGAGCAGTAAGAATAGCCAAGAAAAAGGCAGCACAGGCACCAGACCCTCTATCCCAGAAGGCAATTTTTTAGTTTTTTCATCTATTTTGCAGTTTAGTTTTACACCTAATATATTACTGTGAATGAATGCTTAAAACTCCTTTTGAGGTACCCAGTCTGTCCGTATCACTTCTGGTATTAAGGAGAACGAAAGCATTACCTTAATGAACTTAAAATGTCTTTAAGTGCAGTATTACTTGTTGGCCACTTGCTTATGAGAAAAGCAATAGCTGTTTTTACACCAAAATTACACATCACAGGGATCTGTGAAGAAAGTTTCTGTCCATGTTTCATGTGTTCAAGTATCCAAACATCTCACTGCCAAGGGGGCAGCAATTACGCTTCCTTTCCTCATTACCCCTGTGTTCATTAACATTCTGCTTGTACATCTTCATTCGCACAGTTCTAGTTTCAGCACATTTTTTTCTTCTGAGGATGTGCTTATGATATCTGTATGCCAGATTACCAAAAATATAAAAAAGCATTTAGATTCATAATTTGTTTAAGACCAGAAAATGACATTGCCATGGCATGTTTGCCTGTCCACTATTTCTTCAAGTTTGGGCATGGATTAGTGTCTTAGAGGCAAAAAATGCATTATGTCTAGCACCAAACTAAACTATCACCGGATTCATTTGCCAAAGTCCCCAGTCAGAAAGTCAAACTTTTAACAACCTCCTCTATCAACACTGGCAATTGACTTGGCAGCACTTCATCAGGCTGCGAGGGCCACGTAGCAGTGTGAATGCTGAGTATCTGCACTGCAGTAGCAATCTAGTTCTGCACCTGCACGTGGTCTTACCAGCAAGTGCTCTGGCATTAGAGGGTTTGGTTATGATCCTTCAAAATGAACCTCTAGGAAAGGTTTGCCTAAGTTGAAGCATTTCAGTCAGCAATGGTTACACTTACCTGCTTGCTATGCTATGTTGTACAAAAGGTTACACCAGTTCTGCTGTGGTGAAAGCACTGACATACTTGTGGAGAAAGCATCTGCAGTAATGGCATCCACCGCATCCGTCCACACTGAGATGAATCCATTATTCTTGCTCTTCAAGCTCAGGCCAGCTTCAGAAAAACCCAAAATGCTATTAAGGGGCTTCTGGCATACTTACTCTTCATTCCTACAGATGTTCCTAATCATGTACTAGGATCAATAGCACAGGCATATAGACATGACAGGAAACACAATTTGCCCTACATTACTAGGATGCAGGTTTGATTCAGATTGATGTAAACCAAAGTGAAATACTCTATGGCCCCAGTATTACTTCTGGGCCAGCTGCTTTTGAAAACACTCATTCTTAACTAGTACTGGTTTCTAGTCACTCTACTTGATAACAGATTGGAAAATAAGTCACCTTGGTAGGGTATAAATATAACACACCACTTCTTAGTTTCTGCAAGAAACTAATATTTATTAAGTATATTTACATTTTGCGCATTACTTATGCTTTATCTTTTTCTTTCAGCCTGCTTTTAATGATAGAATCCCTTCTTAGGACAGCTATTTAGGACCATATATTATTCTCTGTAATACAACAATCATTGACTTTTTAATTTACCTTCATCTATCATGTCGCCCTGACATCTAAATTAAAATTTTGCTGTCGTTTTCTCCTTTTCCCTTGTTTTGCCTATGTTGCCCTTTTATCTTTTATTGCTGTTTTCACAGTACTTTGAATCTAAGATGTTCTTTTTAGTGAATATACTCTTCTTGACTGCCTGGACTTTTAGTCTGGGGTTTTTTTATATCCTTTTAAAGTGAATTTGGAAAGCTATGGAATCACTTTCTGTCTTAAAACAATATAACTTTAGTGGATTTTTATACAGTTTTAGGAAGATAATATTCTTAAACTGTAAGTTACCCAGTATGTGGATTTATTGTATGCCTAATGCCTATCACTTAGAAACGCTTCTTTTTTCATTGGAAGAAGAAGCATACAATGAAACAGATTCTGTAATAACTACATACACTAAATAGACCAAATCATGTCCTAAGAAACACCTGCTTTACTGACATGTTTTGTGCTAATTCCCATTTCCAGTGTCTTTAGATGGCAACACAACACTCAGTTTCAAAAGTAAAGTATGAGATGAGCTATGAGAACTGGGAGAGAAAAAGAAAATTTAATTTAAGTGTAATACATGCATTTATTCCCATTATTTCAGCTGAACATTTTGAAAAATCCCCGTGTATGGCTTGATGCAGCTACCCAGATTTTCTTCTCTCTCTCTTTGGCTTTTGGAGGACTTATTGCATTCTCAAGCTACAACCCACCAAAGTAAGTATAATTACAATCTTTATAAATTGGCTAATTCTTGCTGCATTTTGTGCAATTTTCTGAGATTTTCAAAACACTTTCTTTCAGATATTTATTAAGAATCTTAGATTTTTAAAGGCTCTTAACAGCTGCTGTCTTTCTAAAAGGCCAAATAGATTTTCTAACAGGAAAGGGAAAAAAATCTAAAAAAATAAAATGTTTCCAGAAATACCTGAAATAATCACAGATAAAATACTGCCTTTTTTTAGTTACTTCACTTTTTTGAATGCTGTTTCTAGAAATGACTGTGAAAAGGATGCTGTGACAGTAGCAATTGTGAACAGCGTGACATCCCTCTATGCTTCCATCCCAGTTTTTTCTGTTTTGGGGTTTAAAGCAACCACAGGCTACTGGGACTGCTTGGACAGGTGAGAAACAGTGTTATAGCATGGTTTCAATGCCTAAACAGATAATGTGTTACTTGAACATGCATTTATAGAATTTATTTTCACTAAAAAGGAAAGGCACCTGTACGGAGAAGTCTAATATAAAAACAGAAGGTATTACGGCACTGAGGCAAGAATGATCAGGGTTAGCATTTGTAAGAAGCAAGACAGATTATAAAACAACCCATTAATCTCAGGGTAGCATCAGTAGTATTTAAAAACACAACACCTTTTCCTGTTCCACCAGATTCACTGGTACATTAAACACAAGTGGTGGAAATGGTCTTGAAGGCTGAACCCCGCCCCCACCAAACCAACAAACATTTTAGAGACTGTACCTGCATGAAGCACTCAGTTTGTATCTGAAAGACAGGACATTAAATAGCTTGAATATTTTCTCCTATTTTATACTAAGTTCCCATTTAATATTTTCCTTTATATTGTACAGAAAGTAAACATCACTTTCTAATAACATCTGAATACATGGCACAGCATTTCCAGCCACATCATCTGCAAACATTTAAACTAACGGTATGTCGGCTTCTCTGGCAGGAACATTATCAGTATCATCAATGAATTTGATCTTCCAGAAGAAAGCATCATGCGACAGAACTATACAGCCTGGATTAGTTTCCTAAATTCATCATATCCAGAAAAAATTGCTGGACTCAAACTGAAAAGCTGTGACCTCCAAGAATTTCTTGATCAGGTACCGTAACTGCTGCCAACAAAGTAATCCTTTATGTAGAAGGACTGCTATCTTCCTTTTCCTTGTAAGTGCTTATACTTTACTTGTAATGAATATATCATACATAACCATGAAACAAAACAGTTTTTCAAAATTTGAAATAATAACACTGCTGTAGGACAGTCTGAAATCAAAGCTGTCTGGTACAGCATGTAAAATTGCACATTATTATCACAAAACTAATCTTCAAATATCCTCTTACCTGGAGCCTACCATGGACACTAGATGCAGCCCTACTTTAGTTTACAGGAATAAGCACAACAAAAGAAACACATCTAATTAAAAGATTATAGGAAAAGGATGCTGAATGGGAGTTTTCTAAATCCATATTTAAGAAAGTATCAAAAAATCCACAAAAATGTTCACTGTTTGCCTTCAATCACAGGAAGGTATTCCTTTCCTCATCTTTCTATTCCCTCTTGTCCTCTCCCTTTTATTTTTCCTTCTCTTTGCACAAGATCTTACCAATATTTTAATTTTTTTTCTCCCAACTCTCTTCCCCCCTGCCAAAATACATCATGATCGTCTCCCTCTCCTTCTTTTCCCACCCTCCCAAAACATTTCCCCTATCACTAAATACACGTTCTCTGTTTACTTCTCCAGCCTCATTCCACTTGCTCCAGTGAAACCACCCAGCCCTCAAACTCTTATTTACTACTCACTCATTCGTACTACCTTATTACAAGTCCTTGCCACCTAATGAGAAGAGAATAGGGCCATTGTTGGGAGAAAGACTAGGAAAGAAAGGAGCTTGAGAAAAAAAGAAAATAAAATCAACGGACAGAAGGGTGGACACATTTGCTAGGGACAGAGTGTGCTGATGCACAACAGCCATAACACACAACAGCGAAACAGGCCATTTTGCTCACATGACAGAGAAGTCCAAGGACAACATTCCAGCCCCGACATGAGTCAGTTTCTGTTTTGTCTGGCTTCCTCTGATGGCACCCATTTCTGATTTACCGAAATAGATTAAAATTTAGATTTAGATTAAAAAAATCATATTTAAATATCCTTGTCCTTGGGAGACTGAATTCAAAGAATTCTGGCTTAAATTGTTGTTTTTTTTTCCTATTAGCCTTTTCTGCCCTGGTAATTATGGGGTTTTTTGCAACCAACAGTTCACCAACTCCCTTGCTGCTAGAGTGGCCATCATATCCTTACTTACATATTTTTCTTTCCAGCAGCTCTTACATTATACATTTTTAAAAAAACAAACATATTTAAGAGCATTAGCAAAGCAATTGTTCTTTCAATTACAACTCTTGACACACCTCTCTGTGCAAGCTAGAATTCTGCTCTATGATTGTCTACGCACCTCTGATAGACCATTTAAAATTAAAATCTCCACACTCTCCACTACCTGTTTTCACCACTGCTGGCTGCCAGAGCCCCACAGGCTGACCAGCACCCTTGACTCCAGGGAAGAACAGCAGCATATACACACGAGAAACTACATTTACACCATTATAATGCATATTTTTATCTGCTTCTGAATTCTGCAGAGTGTATCAGGAACTGGCTTGGCTTTCATCATTTTCACTCAAGCCATCATTCTCATGCCAGGCTCCCAGGCCTGGGCCATCCTGTTTTTCATAATGTTGTTCTGCTTGGGCCTTTCTTCCATGTTTGGGAACATCGAGGGAGTCTTCACTCCTCTTCTAGAGCTTCGAGTTATATCTAAATCAATACCCAAAGAGCTATTATCTGGTAAGGTATTTGCTTTGGTTTGTTCAAAGAAGGTGGCTTCTTTATAGATGCGCAAACTACCAACTGCTTCATAAATATCACAGAGCGATTAAGAATTTTAATATTAACCTAGCTATCTCATAGTGTTGGTAAGGGCCGTGGATTGTGTTTGCAGAAGATAAGGACATAGATGAGGTAGCAGTTACGGCAGAAGCTGTCAGATGACAGTATTATACTGCCCTTGCCAGTTTTTTTTCTTAGCTTGCAAGAGCTGTTTCAGTCTGAGAAAGCTTGTTAAATCGCTGTGCCTGGCGTCTGAGCCGTTGTTGACATCAGGAAGAGCCTTGTCTTTACATAAGCCTTTGGCACCTAAACAAGCCACTATAAGGCAACCACTGACATCAGCTGGTCTGCCATAACCACCTCCGCACAAGCTTACCACACTGTCACAGCTGTAAGAGAGGTCATTCACCCTTATTTCATTCAGGTTTATGCTGCTACAGATTCTTTCATATTTACTGTGAACAGGCCAAAGTTGAAAATTACTACTTGGAAACTGAGGAATGAGTGTGTGCGATCCTGTTCTTGCACCAAAACCGGCATCTTTTCAACCAGAGACAGTTACTGAACCCAACCTGCTCCTCAAGAACCAGACTCAGTGAGAGTCTAACAGATCCTGCTGTGAAATTGGTCTAGAAAAATGTGTCTAGAAACATTTCTGGTGCTTTGAAGTAATGGATTAACACATCAGCAGTGTGTCCTTTTAAATTCTTATGGGGACTACTGCTGGCATGCCTTTTTTAGAGTGTTCTTGTGGCAACTAAATTAAAACCTTCCCATTTCACAACTTTTTATGTAGAAACAAATTTATTTAAAACTTGATGAGGTAACCCTATTATTTTGAAATTGATTTTCCAATTGTGAGCTTTAGAAAAAAAAAAAGAGAGAGTCTGGAGCCAATTGTAGACAGCAACGAACCAAAGGCCATTTTAGAGTCAGAAGCAATTAGCGGCACAACACAAGGATGTACAAATTTATTTGCAGCCCATGTCTGCACCCAGCAACACTATCCCTCCTTCCAACTTTTTCTCTCAATTAACCCAAATCTGTACCTTGGCTAAAAGGGAACTGACCGCAGAGAAGTATGGTGAAACCTAAACCAGACACGCTGGAAGTTAAGGGATATACACATTTGTAGTTCTGGGCCCTTTGAGGAAATGGGGGGCAGAAATCCAGGGAGCCCTTACACTTCTCAGGTGCCAGCTGCCTGTGCTTTGAGCCCATGACAGGGAGATGAGATCAGGGCACTTGAAACTCAGTACACATCAGTGAAAAATTAACACAAGGCAACAGCATAGCACAGCCCAAGCTGTCTGCTGGAAGTACTAACAACTGAAGGATGCTCCTAGTCACAGGATTGCACTCCTCCTGCAACAGTGGTGTCTCTTGGCCAACACACGGGGGGGAAACTGAGTTTGGGAAGCGGTATTAGCTCCCCTAAGGAAAAAACAGCTTGTTTTAGCTCTGTAGAGGGAGAGAGTACAAAAATCACTAGAGAAAAACTAGAGCAAAAATAATTTAGAACAACGACATACTTACCAAGTTCAGTTCAACACTCCAGTAACAAAGATACCTTTTTTCTTTAGGTATAATATGTTTAATTTGCTTCCTCATTGCTCTGTGTTTTACACTGGGTTCGGGGAGTTACTGGATTGACATTTTTGACAGCTACGCAGGATCATTGCCTCTTCTAGTCCTCGCTTTCTTTGAAGTGATTGGGGTTGCGTATATCTATAAAATTAAAAGGTACGTTGGAAACATTTTTTTTTTCTCTCGTAAGAGACAAATGCATTTTCCTCTCAATCCACGTCTGTTACATACCAGTACACAATATTAACTTACTTCTGTAGCACTTACCAGTTCTGTGAATGTAGTTATTATACTTTGCTTCAAGTGTCCTGTATTTGTAAAACCGGAAGGACAATCTCTGCATAGCACTTATGGAAGGGAGGAACCCAAGTTTAAAGCTAGAAAGTCAACAACCATTGTAGTTCTTTGGCCAGGAGGAGTTACACTGCCTTTCTAATATCCTCCTGTTAATGCCCTTTTGTTTTGTATACTCTTGTATTTTTTGTTTCTTATTATTTTTCCCCCTCAAACTTCACAGTAGGCAACATGCAGTAACTCCCCCATGTTAAGAGGCTCAACCTGCACGCTGAGAATCTTCGCAGTCACAGACACTAACTAAATTCACTTTTTAATTTAAAAGCTTTCCTACATCCTCTGTAATTGTAAATGCCAGAAACCTTATCTCATTTTGCATTTAGAATAAACCTGCTGTCTCTACTCAGGGCCCTTGCAGTTCAGAAATTTCCCCAATTCTCAGTAAAGATTCATCTTTTCCCCTCTATATTCTACTCAGTTATATGTTGGGATTTCACCTTTCCACACATCCCTCTTGTTGCCCATATAGCTAGCCTCAATTTTCCACGATGCAGAAGTAGCAATAGTAGGTTTCACACGCTACCATAGATTCTGGATTCCATAGCACCTGTATTTTCCCTGTTGTGCTACTATACATACACTTTTTCCTCTTGTTACTATGGGATACGAGCATAGCCAAATCACTTTTTCCTAGTTCTCAAGAGATTACTTAATATCTTCACTTAGGTTAACAGAACTGAAGATAAAGCTGGTGTTTGAACACACCCACAAATTACAATTCCTATTCCAGATTGCAAAACTCTTTCAACTTGATAGATCCATGTTATCATGTAACTACCAAACTCAGAACCATACATCTACTGTGCATTCAACGTACAAAACTCTAAGAGGTGTATGCAAAAGATCACTTCCATGTCCAAACAACTGCCACTACTGACTGCGGAGGAAGATGGCTCAGGTGCAATAATCTTGTCCCTGACCCGATTTGATTCATTTGGTGCTGGTTGATTCAGATTTCTTCCTAACAAGCTATGTTTGTTCTCTTGGCAATTCTGTCTTTTTTTAAAAGGTTTGACTAGTTCTACAGAACTGCTGTAATATTTTCATCATTTATTTGCGCTTAGAAACTTTAGACTAGGTGCTCGCATAATGTAAACTGACAATGTAAACTGATCATTGATCCTTGGTAGTGATCAATAAAGACCTACTTTATTGATATTATTATTATTTACTTAAGTCTATAGGAAGTTATTAAAGAAGGGTATGCAATAGAAAAGATTTAGGGAGCTGTAGCATGTGTTTAAAACTCATGGTAAAAATATGAAAAAATGAAACTGTTACCACTCAGATCTGACATCATCATAAACTTGTCTCCTCTTAAAAGGTTCAGTAAAGATGTGAAATGGATGACTGGACGAAAACCCAATCTCTACTGGCAGATCACATGGAGGTTTATTAGCCCTCTGCTCCTGCTCGCTGTCTTCATAGCCTTTGTTACTCTTCAGATACAGAAGCCACCAAGCTATGCAGCCTGGAACCCTAAATATGTATGTTCTTGAGTATTTCCAAAACTTCTAATAAAAGCAAGAGATGTTTTCTCCCTTACCCGATCCTTTATAATCATTGCCATCTACAGCTTATCTACGTAATGCAGCCTGAAGTGATGCAATGCTTAGAATGAGAAGGCTCCAGTGTGCATAGAGGTTACACATACTAAAATGTGTTTCTGCTAACAGAGCCTCTTCTTGAGGCGTCCCGCACACTCCATGCTCCGTATTTCTTATGGATGCGCACAGAGAACTGTTGAAGTGTAATGTGTCTGTGAGGCACTCCATATCTGCAGGGGTTCAGAGGTGGAACAAATGCACGAGCAGAGCTTTAGAGCTGCATAACAGATACCAGAGATTAAACATTTCTTGGTGAGAACCACCAGTAACACTGGGGTCCTGATGAATATATGAACGTGTACTTCTGACAGGCAGACAGGGAGGGAGGCAGTGCTCTGAGGACAGTGTTGGCTAATTCAATACCAAAGACATGTCAATGCTGAGAACATTTGTTCTGGATGTCACTGTCTCATGCCAGTTGCAGTTCCCCCACCCTGCATAGTTTTGAAGATCTATTCTGGTCTTAAACTGCACAAGGATTACACAGCAGCAGTGTCTTCTCTAAAATCCATTAAGTATCTACCAGCCCAAAATAAAACTCACAGCCACAGAGTTGCAGAAATCGTGTTCTCATCGTTCTCCCAAAATATCTCTCATATAAATCTTCCCTATTTAGCAAAGAGCATGCTCAGTAATTTCTGAAACCAGGTAAGCTCTGAGTACTAACAAGAACAATCAGAACATAACTAAAAGAGGGTGAAGGTTTGATAACTCTTTGGGCAACCTCTGCATCCCTAGGAATATGTCACACTCCCAGCTATAAATCTTTGAAGCTGTAAAACATTTACAGCTATCTTTAGTCCCAACAAGAAGGGCATACAGAGGACACGGACACTGAATGCTATTGTAGAGCAAGAGTAAAACTTTTGCTTTCCTTAATATAACAGCATAAGAAAATGCAAATGGAAATTACAGTAAAATGGCAGTGCACCTACCAATTACCTCTTTTGCTTGCTTTTTTGTCTCCACAGGAAGGCTTCCCTATGAAAGAGGAAAAAGTTTATCCACCCTGGGTACTGGCCATCTGTGTGCTGTTAGCTGTCCTTCCTTGTGTGTTTGTACCTCTGGTAGCACTCTTCCAACTGATCAAAAAAATGCACAGAAGCAAGGACTCAAGCTTTGTACCACCAGAAGTGTTTTCATGTCAGGGGTCTAATAACAACTTCTCTTATCAAAAAGAATAAATACCCATTGTATCTAGCTGTAAGTAAAATTAAGACAGCCTTTGTTAGACGTGATTAGTTGTAGTATGGTACCATCCAGCCAACCTGGTTTATGCAGTTCATACGCCTACAGGCAATCACTAGCACTCTATAAGCAGTGCTGCTATGTTTCCTTTATTTTCAACCAATTCCACAACAGTTATTTTAATCTTGTCTGTCCCACATCCTGTCCTGAATCCTACATACAGACCAAGTACCAGACCCACTGCTTTAACCCTTTTCACGCATAACTAACTACACGTCTCTCTCCAGTCAGTCTTTAAACTTGGAAAGCCTGCTAGTTATTGCAAATGCCCTCTGTCTTCCTCCGCTTCTAAGAAAACCAGTCTGTTCCTAAGAATCAGCAACATAAAAATTGGAACACAAGCACCTGCAGTTTCATTCACTGACTCCCCTTCTGAGAGGTGTAGAATGGAAGCTCTTGTGCAGTGACTCTCCTTGTCCACTACACTCTACTTCTTGTAAATCACATTTAAATAGCAGTTATTTTGTGATTATTTCATATTCTCAAGCATTGCAAAGAGCAGAAATAAAGCACCGGAAGTTAAAAGAATGTAAATCTTTAAGTAAATCTGTAAAGTAAGTCTGAGTAATTAATTTTGCATGAATCTCTTACCTTAGCAGATTCCAGAATTTATTGTAGGGGAAAACAGTGTGAAAACAAAAGTCCCCATTTTTTTCCCCTTATTTTTCTCAGGCTGAATACAGTAACTGAATACTGTAATAAAAGCGCAGATGTATGGAAGCCTCTTTGTGAGCTGCAACCTTATATGACATGACAATGAAGTTAAACTTTACTCAAAACCAGGTTTTCCTGTACTTTACTGCAGATCCTGGCCACTCTCTGCAGTGACAGGAGATGAGGATTTCTTTTTCAAGCAACTTGAACAACCTGCAGCTTCTGAAAAAATACAAGGGAAAGTACGTAGGGTGAGTAATTAAGAGTCAAGGAAAGGACAGGAAGGTTAAGGAAAATGGAGTCTTGGGATAGGCTACACACTAGCAGGGCTTCACAATGGGCAACAGGGATTTTGCCACACAGTGAAGATGAATGAGACCAACTCGAACTCTGAAGAGCAGAGGCAGTTACCTGACTCCTTGAAAAGGGCACAAGGGGAACTGCAATCACGGGAGAGAGGAGGGGATAATTTTTATCTTGCTGCTTAAGGAAAGAGCAGCATAAAGAGAAAGAGATTTAAAGAAAAATAGGTTTATTTCTGGTTTAGATTTTTCCTTTTAGATTTAGTATCCTCTTCACAGAGCTGCTGCAACCTCCTGTCCTGCAACTAGCTTGAACAATAAGACTCTTCTGGAGCAGTGATGGTACTAGAAACAGTGTCATCCAGTCTGTCACACCGGATCCACCACAGGATCAAAAGAACACTGTGCCTCTGCCTGCTGGAAGGAAATGCACTGGGTAAACTGTGTGCACAGCAGTTGCCAGGCCACAGCCTCCTGGCCCTTCCACTATGTGGTATGAGTAGTATCACCTGCAAAACAATTAAGTGCCTGGGCTCTGCATGCTTTTATTTCTGAGAGCCATGGACTTGGCTAATGGTCTGTGTGATGATGTCCATCAACTCCCCATGGTTGCCTGCCAACAGCCCCAGCCCTTCAAGCCAATAGAGGGGCAGGTAATAGAAACACAGCTTCTGTTAGCAGAAACCTCATAAAGTTCCAAGTAAACTTCTTGATGTTCTGCAGCTATGCACTGTAAGGGCTCTAGACAATGACATGGAAGATTTAAATTGCCACGCTGCCTGTTGCAAATTAAATTTAAGAGGTTATGAGTACAAAAGGCTTCCACAAAGAATGAATAATAAGAAAACCCCAATATAATTGTGATTTTATATATTCATATAAAAGCTGTAAATACATAAATAAGAATTTTTTATTAACTCAAGCGTACACTACATATTCATGTCTTTGATTACTGATAGCTACATGCTCATTACAATCAGGTATGTAGAGTATAGGCAGCACGTTTATGTATTTGGTCAGAGATCTATTCTTAAAGAAAAACACAGCCAAGCAATACAGACACAAGCTGAGAAAAAAAATAAACTACATATACAAGACTTTCAAGCCTATAAACCCACCTCAAGTCACTGTCATAGCACCCTCAGACTTCTTGACTTTTGAGCTGCCCCTTCCCATTCACCAGAAAGGAAACTTCATGGGTCATCAGACATATGCAGTTCAGCCTGGGACAAGACTCAGGAAGAAGACAATTTTCAGTTCCAGTAACTACAGCTCATGGCAGGGAAATGCACCAGCTGAAGTTACTGTTTAGCCAAGGTAGGCATGTAGAAAATGTGTTGAGCAACTCTTGCAGGAACATTGTCTTTTCTGTTCTCAGTGCACTTCTGATGTGACCTCTACTGAGGTCACCTGTAGCCTCTTTCAGTAAAATTAGTGCTACAGTCTTCCCCTTCCTGTTCACATGAAGCACAGCCTCTTACAGGTATTTTTTTTCTCTTGAATAGCATGACTGACTTTGAGTAAGCATATGCATGGAAACACAAAACTGAATCTGTGCTGAAGTCTTATATACTAAGTGCTTTCTACTTCTGCTCACTCTCCCATCAATCTTTTATCTGCATATCCCATCAGACCTTCTTTGCTATAATACTCTGCTGTGAACTCATACTGTTCTCACAGACTTTTCTGGAATTGCTTAGGCTGTAAGGACAGCCTGGATTCTTTGGGGGTATATCTGTAAAGGACACATACATGAGTATAGAGATTTCAGCCTTAAGCAGAATCCATACCCCTAAGACAAAGAGCTCAAGTACCTATCAAAGGAAAAAGCCTTAGAAGGAGCATTACAACAGCACTATAAATAAAGAAGCATCCAAATTATAATAAAATAATAAACAGAAAAAAGCTGAAGAGAGAAAAGTATATTCCTCCTGGAACACAGGCAGTTCCCTATATTGCAAAATTTGATACCTACCTCAAATTGAGATTCACAGTCCCTAATCTCCTCCCAAAATGAAGAAGTGGGAGAAGGATGTGTTTGATGGACGCATCCACACGCTACAATTTTCTCTAGAGGGCCTTCTGTCAAATTCCTCCCTCTCAGCCCTGAAGAGAGAGAGACTAAAGATAAATTTTCAGCACTGTCATCCTTCCTCCTCATATAAAGCCTCCAGCAAGCAGACTTGCACAGTGGTTTGCAGCGTTTGCAATATAGGTTGCATAGTGCAGTCACACTGAATGGCTTCGCACTCAAATCTCTCTACTTACCTCCTCCTAAATATTGTGACAATCTTAACCTTCCCCCCAACCCTCAAATCTTTCGCAGTTTTCCCAGCTTTCCAATGATTGTTGAAAATCCACGTTACAGGTTCAGAATGCTCCTAAGCCAATTCTTTTAATATTTCCAGATTCAAGTTATTCAATCCCAAAGTTTCCTATCAGCAGTTGCTGTTTAACATACTACCTTGCTGCCAATTATGTAGAAAATATTTTACCACCACCATGTATCGCACTATTTAATCTAGAACAGCTTCATACAGAAATAGCCTTATGGAGTATTTCTACCTTCACAACAGTATAAACATCTCATTTTAGAGCATTAAGTCTATGCCACTGCTACGTTTAATCTATTCCTTACACATATACTCACAGCATTTTTTTTTCCAATTGTCGTAAGCCGCAGAAAGAATTAAGTAAAAGTTTCTTTACATTACCAAATTCTCCATTTGCTAAAACACATACTAGTTTCAGCTTTATTTTCACTTGCCTTCTTGAATGGAAGGTATTTTAAAATTAAGTCTTCTCCTGCGATTTCTGCATTGTATTTGCACCTGTTTATAAAGAGCCTTCAGAAACAGCAGTTACTGTTTAAAACTGATGACTCAGCAAGTAGTTATGGGGAAAGGCAATCATCAGCTCAGAAAACTGCAAGCATTAAGCTTTATGCATATTTATAAAATCATATCTTCAACCAAGACCACATCAGCAGTTTATATTATCACAGTATCCATTGTGATACCGAGCAAAAATGGGCTAATCCAAGCCACTGGTGAAGTTTACATTTCTTTCATTCTCCATGTTGCAGCATCCTGTGGAATCCACATAAAGAAGCAACTGATGCTGGAAACAGGACCTTAACTGAGCCTTAAAGTGGAAAAAGCCACATCCTTCTCTAGAAGGGAGCGCACTGAATGACATTAAAAACTTCTGTCTTTAACATTAAAACTTACGAAATAAAACATGTTTTGGCTTACATGGGAAAAAATCAAAGTTCAAGGGCTCAGAAGCAAATCTACCCGTAACTACCTTGCTCTTGGACGGTAGCAGAGAGGTTTTCTTCTAGTCCTCCCAAGCCCACCTGTTTGTGATGCTTTCTGAAACACCGACCAGTTCAGCGCTGCTCTTGCTCCAGTTATCTACCTCGTTTATCCAGGACACTCTCTGAACACCCTGCAAGCTTGCCTTGGGACATCTGTTCACTGCAGAAAAGCTCTCTGCTCTTCCCAGGGGGCCATCCTCCCTGTATGGATTTGTGTTGTAGGATCCTGGCTCATGATGTACCCTTTCAGGCTGCCCAACCCCTATTCCAGACCATTCTTTCAAAACAGGCATGCTCGGTGGCTCCCAGGAAATAAGCGGGCTCCTTTGCCTCAACCTTCTCTGAAGGTTCATGCAGAACACAAGGACCAGGACAAATTAAGCAGGCTTTCATCCCTACTGCCACGCACCAGCACAGCCTTCTTCAGCATGACACACAAAATGCACAAGGCCCACACAGTAAGTGGTAAAGAGTCAAAATGTGTATCACCCACAACTTCTACAACGGGGAGGGGAAGTGAAGCAGGAAGCAAGGAACGCACAGCTGAAGAAAGTCCAGGTGAAGGATGAATGGCCACAGGTAGGAGGAACAGCTTCGGCCAAAGTGCAAGAAGTTCTCCAAGTGCACGTCTCATCCCTGCCAAGGCCCTCGTTGGAGCATCTTGCTGGCTCTTCCTGCCACATGATCCAACAAAATAAAGCTTCCTGAACCACCAGGCCTCTCTTACGCAACACTGCCCATGATAGTGTTCCCTCACGCCAGTACCACTGCAGAACATTGTGGGGACGGAGGGTTTTAAATGTTTGAGCGGCTGGCTGGGGAGCAACTGGGCTGTTTTTCACCTGCTCTCTAATCTAGTAGGAGCCATTGTTCTATGGCACTGTTTATCTTATTTTTATCTAACAGTGCCACTTCACAGAAAGAAAAAAACCCAACTTGTATGACTGACTGACTATGTTTTGACAGTTTGAACTGAGTTACAATGTTAAAGGACAGACTGCAATACTGCAAATCAGCTTCTAGGAGCTGTGTTATCAACCCCTGTGTGGTGGTTGTCTGTCAATCCTTTGAGAACACCTACTGAGTAACACTGCCTACACTATGTTTCACTCCAGCAAGATAGCCTCCATCTGCTTTGAGAAGACCTCCCAGTAGCTGCTATTCAGCCTATAACAGGGATAGAAAAATATCTCTACCTTAAAGCAATGCAAATTAAACACACAAGCTTGGAAGAGGGGAAAAAAAACTACGTACAGGCAGGTTTATCAAAGCAGCCACAGGGCAAAATTCAGCTGTGCACAATGCATCAACACCAGGGCTAGACACTACTTCAGTAACATTAGAGCCAAAGGTAAAACCTAAATAAAGAACAAGAAATGCAAACAGAAAAGGCATCCACTTGGTGTATTATCTAATCAAGAACTTTTGTTGTGTAGGCACCACCATCTTTCTGTACATCACTGTATTAAAAATATCACCAAGTACTCAAAATACATAAACCATACATTAAATACAACCAGCTCTGACACTGAAATTTTGGCATATTTGTTGCATAAAATTTCTAACCTGTACATCTTGCTAGGTAGTGCCATGAAATGCACTTGCCTTGTGCAAACTGTCTTTCAGGACATAACACAGCTGGGGAGGATGTTAAAGATTACTATAAAATAAAGATACTGGAGACAAGTAAATGTTATTAAAATTAACCAAACAATTTATTATAAAATAGTCTGCAACACAGAGAAGCAAAGAACAGCTCTTCAGAAACAACACACTGAAACAAGAAAGTAGATCTGTTCGTACAGAACATAGTTTAATGACGCCTTCTTCAAGAAGATGGGAATTACTGAACAAAACCAAGTAAATTACTTTGAATAGCCTGTGAATTTAAAGATAAACACAAACAAGAAGGCATTAACAAAACTGTATGCTCTTCTTAAGTCCTTGTGTGGTACCTGAGAAACAAACATGAAAAACTTCTGAGTGAAGTTGCTTTTGGTCCACTTTACCAAAATAAACTACAGAGAAAAGTCATCTAAAAACACAGCATTTATTTTCAAACCTGGAAGAATTATGAAATAAACTTCAACCAGTTAATCCATGATAGTTTTGAAATCTTGAGTAACAGATGGTTCTGTTGCCGCCTTCAGTAGTGCCATAGTATCCTTTGGGATCTTCCTGCGTAGCTGCATCTTACCTACCAAAATATCAGAAAAACATCATTACTACTGCAAGTAACTAACAATTTTGTTTTAGGGAAAATGCTAATAAAGTAATGAAATCAATACTAGCTGAATCCAATTAAAAAGTTGGAACACCTGGAATGTGGGGATATAAAAAGCTATGATAAAATATACTACTATTCATCTGCCCTTAAATCAGGCTAATAAAAAGGTTAAAAATCATACACGAAAACACTAACAAACTAAGAAAAACCAGAGCAAAGTCCTTCTACTATGTCCTTGTTACACTTCCTTTGTTTGAACTTAAGAATTTTGAAATTTTATTGAAAAGTGTAAGACCATTTATTGAGTAACTGTATCCACAAAAAAAAAAAAAAAAAGGCCTTCTGTCAAACTACAGTTACTTTGAAAGACCCTATTTTGAACAATGGACACAAGGGCCAGGTCCTTATCTGGCTGCTGCTGTTTACCTACAGCAGGAAGGTACGCACAAACTGTTCCTTTGCCCCTCTGCTTTGAGATATGTCATCAAAGTAGCCTATACTTGGAACTGACATACACAAAAAAAGATTTAAACAAAATAATGTGGAAAATGCACCTTTTGCTGTAAGACTGGCAATAGCAATTCTCTCTGTTGTTTCCTTGTAAGAAAAGAGAGGCTAACTCGAAAGCCACCCTTATAGTGGAGTATTTTGGAGACTAAACAAGGCTCTTAAGAATGCAATTTTTTATAAAAGGATATAAAATTTTTTAAAGACAGAAGATCACTGAGTCTATTCTCAACAGAATTCTAGACAATAAAAAGAACTTTTTCAAGACTAGGAAGAACATGTAAAATCCTAGCAACAGTTTGAGTCCATTACCTAAACAGAGTTGGCAAAATTGTGCATGGTGCAGAAAGGGCAGAAGTGCTCAATAAACATCTGTTCTGTATTTGGAAATAAGATAGATGATGTATTTATATCTTATCATGATAAGGAAAAACTCTTGCTCCTTTCCCCACTGGTCATAATAGGAAGGATGTTAAACAGTAACTATGTTTTAAATACTTAACTGAAGAATGATGACTGCTCATACTGACAAGCCCCTGATGTTCATATTTAACAGGTTTTGGAATAGTGGGAAGAACTTCCTCCCCAAAACCTGTGAGCTTGGTATTGATTCCCACAGGGAGTAATGGAAGGGCACATGCAGGGACACAAGAAAAAGAATTAAGTTTATATTAATACCTGTCAACAACATGATCAACAGAGGTAATGTGTTTTATATAGCTGATACAAACTCTGAAATGACAACAAGAAGTATAGCTGTTAAGTCAACACAGGCGCTATGACCAGCCTTGGTTATCTCTGTGCTACAGATTGCTGTGCCATATAGAGATCCTGAAGCAACTTTACAGGAACACACCCGAGAATCAGTGACTTCCCTCTCACAGCTATTCTGACATCCACACATGCTACCTGATTTCCAGAAGTAAGACAAAATTTAAAACAGTGTTTAAAATTAACTCCAGTATCTCTACGTAATACTCAGCTCTGTACTAACCTTCTCTTACAGTGTGATGTTCTGATTACAACAACATTACCCAGGAATAAGTCTGATGCAGGCCAAACAAAACTAACTTGTAAGACTGAATAGAAAACTACCTATCGATGTCTCTTTACATGGATTGTGTTCCTGCAGGACTGGGAAACTTAGTATCTTATTAAATTTGCAAGAAAATACATATATAAACACCACATGCAGTCAGGTGACTGAAAAGTCTTTATCTATGATCAGAGATCTTGGAGACATGGAGATAATGATGCACGTCCACACCAATGGTGTGCACATGACTCATCACTACAGATCACAAGATGTCTTTGTACATCTTTACAGTACCAGTACCAGTACACTGATGCCTCACCTTCCTTCTGCTCAGCCCCTAGGTGGAGCACCTAGTGCCTTCTCAGTTCCTTTTCAAAAACAGTTTGAAATGATTTTTAAAACCTCAACCAAATCTTCAAGGAAGGAGAAAGGCAGGTGTGAAAAAAATATACCTCCAGTCAAAGCAGCTCTCAAAATAACAGTCACTGGTAAGAAAGTTGCATGACAAGTTGATGCCAAACAGCTAGCTTCCTGCCAAACTACCTAGTAGATGTTTTGGGTGCTTTTTGTAAGAATAGCAACTACAGAAGTGCTTCACCAAGTATTGTATGAACCCTTGCAGCACCGACAGAACAGGGCTAGTGGAAGTACGGGTATGATTTCCAGGGGCTATAAGCAAATTGAGATCTCTCAGAGATTGGGCCATCACAGAAAAAGCTTCCATCTTAAAAAGTTTTGCAATAAAAACAAGTCACAGCCTGCTAATTGTTTAAACAGCCATTAAACAAAGACCTCTGAACCCTTGATCTTTCAGCAGTGTACTTGATATCTCAGGTATTTCCAAAAGAAACTGGGCCTTGTAGATAAAGAGAGTTGTCTTGGCTTTATGGATGAGAAGAATGGATTCTGCCTCAGAGAAGGTAAGATTTATGAAAGAATAGCTGGAAATAACTCTTTTGAAGAGCATGTTGCTACTAATTTTCTACTTGCTTTTGGTCTTTTCCTGCTCCACCCCCACAATACTTAGCAAGTACAACATCAATAGTTCTCCCCAGAAATTTAGAAAGCAAGGTTATTCCATTTCTGCAAGGGCAATTCTCACTGCCAGAGAAGCCAACTAATAAGATGGTCAGCTTTTCCTTCTGGGTTAGAAACTCTGCGTACAGAGTTAGGCCTGGACACATGTAAGTTTCGAGTCAGTATTGTGGTGAGGCAAGGTGCTGTACAGGTACAGCAGAAGGAACCTAACAACAACCATTACTCAAACAAGGAAAATTCTGCTTCTGCTTCCCAGCCCATTCTCCCTGGTACCTGTGGTGGCGTGATTTTCTGGACAACAGAGACTACTTCTACAGCAGGTGCACACACCCATGGAAGACGAGGTACTGGTTAACAATAAAGCTGCCTGGGGCTGCACCTCTACCCTGAACAGATTCAACAGCAAAGCATGCACAGAAAAAGATGGGTGGCCTTTGGCTTGGATTATGGTCCACCAGTCAAAGATCCCAAGAGCAAAACCTTCAGCATTAGAGATGAAAACTCAGATGTGCTCTATATGGATCTTAGAGAAGTGACACAGCTCCCAGAGAAGCTACTGTTCTGCTGGGTGTGACTGCTGCATTCTCTGCTCAGTTCCTCAGTTTTTGTCCTCTCCAAGTGAAGCAAGCAGTCACCTCTTCCTTTCCTGGAGGCAGGTCTGCTTCCCCTGGTACTTCTAGAAGGGCTGAACAGAACTGGCTTCTCAGCAGCAGTGATCAAGCATGGTGCCTCTGGTTTTGGTGTCAATGAGTAACTCAGAGAAGGAGCTTCTCTGGGAGAGGCTGCTGGAGTTCTGCTCCATACAGAAAGTCCATAGCTGTCAGGAACAGGCCTGGTGCAATCCCAGCCATCAGTCTGTTTGTTGTAAATGTCTGTGTCATCTTTGATACATTCACACTGTACCACCAAAAACCAGACTTGTTTGCACTCAGTGCTGCTGCAAGCCTTTGACACATGAAAGAAATGCTCACTTCCAAAAGCAGAACTGCTCTCCTTATGGGACAGTGGGCTTCGGCAGTGTCGAGGGAAGCTTGGGATGCATTTCAAATCAAATAGGGATTATTCTGGAACCAGACCAAAGAATTTCTCTGTACCATATAATAAAACTGCCCAAGTGATGACTCACTTGGAGTGCAAATTACAGTCACTGTTGTGAGTCTGCCCTGCACTACAGTTGAATTCAACAGGATTGATTGTTTCAGAAAAACCTACTGCTGCTCACTTTTAATAACTCAGAACTGAAACTTCTATTATTTCTGTGGCTGGCCTGGGGACAGACCGCACAACTGATCAAAGAGAGCGCTCCCCAGAGGCCAGGTACACAGACAGCTTCTTCCACCGAGTAGGAGAGTCAGAGATTTGCTGACACCACTCAACTCTACTCCAATACAGCACACTCAGCGCAGCAAGTGCTTCTGTTTCAAAGCAATCCCAGTGACACTTTTTTGGTAAGAGTTCTTATTGTGGGATGCACTTACTTAGTTGCCAGTTAAAGTACATTTTTAAAAATAGAAATCTAAGCATTCATATTTCATTCAGTTAAACCTGCTGAGAATGCTTTTATGATTGACCCAATCTTAATTAAGCTGAACTGCACAAACTTACTGAGTGCCAAGTATCAACAACTGTCCCATAAGAACAAGGCTCTAGAACATGCAGTGCTGAAAAATGTACCATTTCAATTTGCCTATTATACTTAGCAAATTTGATTAAAATCAGAAAGTTCATTAATGTACATTTTAGAACAACATTTTACGATAAGAAAACCTTAAAAAGCCATTAGATTCCAAATTTTATTACCATTAGCCATATTTCAAACTGTAAAAATAACAGTATACTTACAGGTTTGTAGGGGCTTAAGCAGGCATTTGTAGATAACTTTGTGGTTTCCCAGTTTGACAGTGAAGGCATGGTAGCAGAGCCATTCTGCTGCCTCAGAAGGGAACGCACCAGATGCACGTTTGTTACCTAAAGTAACACCTAGAGACAGAACAGGAAAATAATGTCACTGAAAATGATGAGCATTAAGAAGTGTCTGACCTATCCTATCTTTCTATAAAATTACTCCAACAGCTTTTATTAAAAACTCGTGTAGTCAATGAAGTCTTCTATATCAGCAGAGAACAAAAAACTGAAACATTTTAGTATCTTCAGAAAACTGAGTTTAAGAACAAAAAAAAGCAGTGATTCCCATCATGCATTCCATATTTTTTATTATTTATCTCAAAGTTACCTGATCTGACTGCACATTCAGTCTTTCTTTGTCTAGAAAAAAGAAACCAAAACCCAAACATGCTACTTCATTGCCATTATACCTCTGTTTTTTGCTTGCAGGATAGCATAGCAGCATGATGCAGTCTCAGAGATAATCCTTAGGAAGAAATGAGGATTATTTTTAACTTGCTGGTTGAATGGAAGCTGGAGAACACAGGCATGGAACCTGATCAAAAAAACAGCCCATTGAATCACAAGTGATTTGCAATTTCAAGTGAAACTATGATTACATACCTTAGGCATTATACAACATTTAAAAGCACCCAGCAGTCTTTAACTATAACAACACTGTTAGCATACGACACCTCTCCTGTGAACACATATGATTTGTTTCTAAATTTTGTGCTTAAAGAAGATCATGAAGCCATCTGCCTTCATAACAGAATTCTCTTCTGAGGACAATGACTGTCTTATGTGTAGGGAAAGTTAACACGTTCTCACCTATTCCATATCACAGCCATGCAACCAGGGAACACCCACATGAGTGTGAAAGGAAGAAAAAACAAAACAAAACTCCACAACAAATTCTGTTCAGGACTTCAGGAAAACAGACCTCCAAATGACATAGTGTTCTACAGATCAGGATGCCCACTCTTTTGTCTATTTGGAAGCAATTCTATGGAAATCGCTTGTATTGTATGTATACTGCCTTACACCTTTGTTTGGACATATTTTAAAACTGATGGCTTTTTTTTTTCTCCTTAGACTCTGGCATTATAATCCTGCTTACGCTGAATACAGTCAACAATTACAGTGCTCGTTTTCCATTACCCAACATTGTATATACTTGCTTATTAAATTAACTCAGCATAAATTTAATCATATAAAGAAATTCTAAAATTTTAAAATATTTAAAGGATAAACATAATTACCATATTGCATCACACAGCTCTGGCTGAATCAATCTCACATGCTGTTAGCATGGTGGTCAGTTTTTAAAAGGTACTCTAACATAAAGGCCTTTGTTAGAGTGCTACCGTAAAAGCAATCAAAAGTAACTATGTAATCATGTCCAACAGAGAAAAACCATAAGTAATTCACAACACAAAGTTTAAGAGTTTGATACATCAGTGCTGTACCACTTCTTAGACAAAAGAACGATACAGGGTGAATGTGGACCAAGCTGAATTTAAGAACAAAACTAAAATATCACTTCCTAGCAAGTATGAGCTAAACAAGAGAGCAACATCTGATTCTGTAAAGCGGGAAGCAACTCTTACACCTTTTTGCGTTAAAACAGTAAGCAGTTACTTGGTGCTGCAAATCATTCAGTCTTCAATGCACAGAGACTAGTATTTTCTCCCAAATTGTTTATCAGTCTTGATTCCTTTCCCTTATCCTTGTTAAAACATTCACTTCCTCTGCTGGTCAAAAACAGCTCACAAACCCCAAGATAAAGCTAAGGAGCAATTAAGACAGCAGCAGCAGCTAAGAAACTGCAATTAACTTAGTAGAATGAAACCTCACTTTACGTGAAGTTATACCAGTCAAAGTTCTATATGATTTTAATAGATACAAAGTTCTAAATATAAACTGGTTAATGAGTTATCGGGCTTCTCATCATCCTCCTGAAGTAAAACAGACTGCTTTTCTTGAGGTCAGCTGTCAATATCAAGAGACACTGAAAATCCATTTAGTGAAATGTCACTTAAACACACACAATATAATCCTGTATCCTGAATCTAATAATATTATGTAAGAACGGTGTTAAAACAGTAACATGACTTATTACTGACATTTACCACTGCACATTTATATGGCACACTTTCTCCTAGCCCGTAGCTCCTCCATGTGTCAAGAAAGAGGAATGAAATAATCAGAGTTACTTCAGAAGACAGTGACCTACCTGTAAGCCTGAAGTAAAAATATCTTGTAGATGTTAATGACAACTGTTCTAAGGCTGTTGATCTAGAACAGAACAGAAACAGAGCTATAGGAATATTTTAGTGTCACGATAGGATTTGTTCAAGTTCAACAGCATAAGATGATTTAGAAATCTAGAGAAAAACACATTTTACGCTAAACTTTGAAGATTTCTTTAACGCACCTAAGTTAACAATATTGTGAAGGCTCAGTTCTGGAAGGTGCTGAGACCCCATATTTTAGCTGATGTCAACACTTCCAGATTATGTACATTACCTCTCAACACCAATTCTGTATGTTAGAACTCAAAGCAGATTTAAAGCTCTGTATCATTAATCACAATATTCCCAAACATCCATTTCTATATTCCCACCTGTAAATCAAGAAATAAATAATGGCATTTCAGTTTGAGGACTCTAATCAATTTGTATTTCATGCTTGTCCCAGCTGTTCTACTTGAATTGAAGGAAAGACTCGATCTGATAGAAGTATAGGTATAACTAGGAAAAAAAAAAAAAAGTAATTAAATTCCATGAGTTAACAGACTAAATTCAATTCTGTAAAGTAAGCCTCATTTAACTTCTCATGTTACAGAGCTTGCCTGCTGACCAATGAGCCAGTAGCTAAAAGACGACTATTAACTAAATTAAATTTAGAAAGAGACTAGACATTGTGGCATTAAGACTATTAGCTAAGGAATTACCTCAGTACCTGAGGGCTGAATAATTCACCCTGCTAAAAAACCCCAAACCAGTAACTTCAAGCACAAACTTGACTTATTTCTAAAACACATGGTCTAGCCAGACCATTATTAATGACTTCTGTGACAGCCAGGTTACACTCTGTGATCCAGGCAACGCAGGAGCTTAGGCTGGAAGCCATCTCAGTTCACCCTGGCACTGCAGTTACTTAAACGCCCTCAGGATTCTGACTGGTGTCTCCCAGACCAGTAGCACCAATACCCTCATCAACATAAACTGTCTCTTTTAGAAACACAACTAGTGAATGAACCTCTTTTGCTGTTGGTTTTAGTTCTCTGTTGTTACAGAAAATCATGTCATACAAATTCCTTTCCTACAGTGACCAAGCTTTTCTGTTGTGGAAGACTACTAAAGAACTTCACCACTCTGGTGATGGAAAACTTCCTCCTGGTTTCCCACTTGCATGGGCTGTTTATACTAAATGTGGTCAATAATACAGCAGTATTACCCTTCAGTTTAAACAGTTCTTTCTTGTTAATCTTTAGTAAATGTCTAATGCCATCTCTAGCAGTCTATGTAAAAGGTCTACAGAGCTTCTCAGTAGGATACAATGTCCTGTCCCGAGTTCTACGCCGCTTCAGACTGCTTTGTGTATATAGTCAAGGCTGCTAGTTTAAAGAGAAATTACTTGTCCCCTGCACTACCATCTGAAGTGTACCGGAGGGAACACCTCTGATGTTGAAAGTATTACTAGTCCCCCTAGACGATGCAATTCCAATCTGAAGTGCACATCATCCTTACTGCTTCTTTTAGGAAGGTACAGAAAAAAACGATTTCAGAACAATAAATGTAGTTAGCTACATGTAGACTTCAAGTACAATGCAGTGCATAATGGTGAAAGAAGCCGAACTGGGGTTATTGCACAAGCTTTCTCAGAACCATGTAGTCACCATATGGTATATGACTTCTGATCATTAGTGACCTGTGCAACATTTGATGGTGTAAATGGTACCTACATTCCACTAGGAGGGGTTGAAGAAAATAGCAGGCTGCACAGCAGAATAAAATCTTTAGACTACTGTATAAGAAACAGAATTGTAAAATCTATTTTGCAGTTAATTAAACTACACCATTCACAAGACATTCATGTTCTTCTCACACCATATACAATATACTATAAAGCTGACACTGGACTATTCAGATCTATTTACCTGGAGTAATCGCAGTAAACCTCAAGTGTCTGCGTATCTATTAATAATCCACACCATGGGATCAAACGACAATCTGGCAGCTGTTTTAATTTGGAACACTCTGGGATATCATCAGCAGGAAAATTCACGACTGTCTTTTTGTGGTTTATTAAAAAGCCATATTCAGGAATACCTGCTGCTAGAGTCCTAAAACAGATACAAACAGTTAGTCTAACTTCCCCTGCAAAAGCAAACAAAAACCTACATGCTGCAAAACACATGAGATCTTGCATAAAAGGCCAGAAATCAAAGAATAAAGGGAACCATAGCCAAGTCTTTCAGTTAAGGAACACAGCTAGAAATAACCAAAACCTGAACACATTAGAGGTAAATAAATGCATAAATAAATAAGCTTAAGGATATGAGGATAATGGAGAAAAACTTTTACAGTTTAATGCAAATTAAGAACTTAAGGCATGGAACATTTGAGACAAGCTATATAAACCACACCCACAGAAATCACTAAGATCAAAATCACTGGGAAAAGGCAGATGAAGAATTATTGGCTTTGAAAGTTAACAAACCCAAGGAGAATCCATGTAACAGGAACCTCATTTATCTGATGGAAAGTTACGAACTTTCTCCACAAAGTTTTCCCTAAGGATCTTTCCTGTGCCAGAATGCCTGCTGTTTACCTACTACACGTTGGATCAGCAGTGTCGGCTCATGGACAAGCAGCAGTTTGTCTTACTTGGCAATGTATTCATGTCCAGGCTTCATCCTTTTAAGGAGTGAGAGGAAGAGGCAGGCTCCTCTTCTTCTTCTTCTTGGGGAGTAATAGTCAAACACTGTCTCCTCAAAATTAATTTCTTGAATCCCCAGTTCTAATACTACATTAGGAAAAACTGTTACTACTCCATCTGTGATGAAGAGTTCACAGGACCTCTAAGCAGTTCTGGAAAACTTGCACGGAAGAGGCTACTTGTCTAGAGAAAATCAATACAGCTGATGCAGAAGTTGATACAGAACAAAGATGCAGGTAACTTCAAAGGGCAAGTAGAACAGCAGCCACAATGCTACTGGAAGTGACATTACGCTTAGGAAATGTTACAGAAATTAACAGCTTGAGGCATCTCCAGCCTCTTAGTTGGACTTATTTCCAGAACTGTAAATCTATACATCCCTACAAATTTCTTTCTGTTCTGATACGGAAATGAGGACAAATGAAGTCTTCAACACACACTATTCACCATTTAGTACAATTTATACCTCCAGCTGTGCTTAGCCTGAAAGGTGATGGGGAAATCAGCTAATAACAGAGCTGTATCTTTCCGACTACTGAAAAGCATGATGCAACTGAATGCATTTCAGATGCTCAGCTTTTCTTTAGGATCACTCCTTTGGGTCCTTAAAACTAGCTTTGGCATCAGCAGAACTATTCTTGGATACTGACCATATCCATTCACGTCCATTGTAACCAGAAACCTCCTTTGGGGACCAATTTAAAGAAAAAAACCCGGTAGTTTTGAAGCATTATAAAGAATTACTGTTTTAAAACAACTGTGAGAGCTTCTTGCTGCCATGCTATCAGTATCTTCAAATACTTACCCCAGATTATTAATGACCAGAAAATTCTTAGCAATAACGAACCAGAGAAAAGTTACATTCTTTCCCCAGGAACAGATGCCTGCCCAATAAAAGCACTTTAAGAATGTTACTAAGACCTCTTTAAGAATTTGAGGGGAAATGGTCTTAAAAGACAACTGTCAGCTGCTTTGGTTAGTCTGCACTACTTACGCTGCTAGAAGCTCCATCAAGGTCAGTAGCTAGGTCCCTAATTTAAACTTCAGCACGAATCCCCCACCATCTGAGCTGCAACAGATCATTAGTTGGCCATCAAGAACATAGCCATCAGGATTTTTCCCAAGCACAGGCTACCAGCAAGGACTCCAAAACAGCCCTTGATTATTAAGCCATAAAACAAATATACTTATCTGTACAAGCACGTATAAAGATGAAAAAGAATGACCTAAAAGTTGTTAATGCTTATTACTTCAAAGACAATGTCTTTAATAGCATACCTTAGAAAAGTTCTTGCCTGCGTTAGATGTGGTGTAAGCAGCAAAAAGTCATCAATGAGACGTATTAGGACTCTGTAATCAAGAAGAAACTGATGTTAGATTTCTTGATATGTAATCCTTTCAAATGTTTGTCATATTCTTCAAAGCAACAACATGCCCATTTTAATTCACACAAAGGTAGAGGCCAATATCATCTCCAAACCAAGACTCATGAAGAATTCTCAGTTCTGCTTCTTTCCTATAAATAGATTTAAAAAAAAAAAAAAAAAAGCAAGCAAAGAGGCTGGCTACACGAAACATGACAGGAATTCACAGCACACAGACTCCTCCACAGCAGTTTCTTAGATACAAGGTTTTGCACTTTTCCAATGGAGAGTTTGCAGTATCTTAATCCACAAGCAAGGAAATGAGGTTTAACACCAGGTACACAAGCAGATACCAGATTCTTGATGCGCTCTAACTCTGTATCTTTGTTTAACCATGTAATGACTTGTTTGTGAAGCTATAACTTGAAGGTAAAACAGACTACCACCTACCACTGTAAAGGTCAGAATTTACTTTTTCAACAGAATTCAGGCCCCAAGCATGCCCGTATTTTTCTGATAAATCCTGCCTAATAGATCATAGAGAACAACCTCTGGAGATGATCTTGTCTAGTCCCCTCTTCAGGAGAATTGCCATCACTATGATCGGATCAGCTGCAACTTACCTAGCCAAGTCAATAGCCAGGTTGTTTTTTTGACTTAAAGGTCAAACGAAACTATAAAAATAATTCAACAGACACTTGAGTAACATTCTAAAATCTGTTCTGCATAAAACCAGCTGCCATGTTAAAGAGTACACTCTTCTGCATCAGCTTCATAATTTCAGTGCAAAAGACAGCTAGACTTTTTTAGACTCATACCATCAGAGCATCCTAAAGCCTATGAGAAGAACTCTACTACTTGTGCAGGGAAATGATTAGATATCTGAGACTTTCCATTACCCAGTGAGCCTCTCAAGAAGAGATACCAGACAGATGCACTTATCTGGAGTACTCCTACA